>NC_056731.1:1377458651-1377588651 GCF_019279795.1 Protopterus annectens
ACATGGAGGAGTATTGCGAGCAAATATCCTTTAACCATGATGTATCATTTGTTTGTGAACTTTTATATATTTGTTTTTACATGTTCACGTGGTACCATTGGTTTTCTTTCTGGAGCTTGACCACCCGCTACCTCATTGTGGAATTCTTACGTTTGTTGGAATTTGGTTCAGTTTTGGTTATTCACCTTCTCGTTTACTGTTTGGTACTGTTTCCATTTTTTTTTTTTTTTTTACCTGTTTTGTGTTGGTGTCACTATTCATCTTATTTCAAAGCCATTGTTTATATGTCAAAATTGGAAGTCTTACAGTTCCATCACTTTGGTCTTATGAATTATAAATGGTACCGTGTTCCTTTGTTGGGATTGAGAAACATTGGCACCAGGTTCCATTTTTCATAAAGCATGATGTCTGTCAAAACAGACCCTAAGCAAGTGCTTGCAACACATATTAGTATACAGTAATTTTAACCACTGAAACTTCCACAGCAGTTATGTAAACAGATGTGCATTGTTATATTTATCTGTGTGAATATACAGACGGATGACTGTGGTATCTGTGGGGGTTACAGCTAGCCTTTGTATTGGAAAACACAAATTGTTACCCTGCCTCCCTTCCCACACTGGTGTGCCAAATTTCATCTGCTGCATGTATATCTGTCTTTTATTTGCAGAGTATCTTTTGTACCTGAGCATTATCATGTAGCATTTTTTGTCGATTATATCAGTGTCTCTGATTGCCTGCATGTTGCATGCTGTTCTGCAACAACATCTGTGTGCATGTCCAGTTCTTTAACTCTCATTTCTGTAAGCCACATGTGGGCATAGGTCATTAAAGTCTCATTGGGCTTAAGGCAGGTTTTTGTGAAAGGCAGTGTCCTACTGTTTCTCTGTGCCTAACTTCATTTTATGATGGATGCTGCTAAAAAGTAAAGTATGTATGTGGAGATGGTGACAAAGCGTATGTGCACTGTTTCTTTAATTTCCTGTATTATTTGCTGGCTCGTGTTATCTGTTTAAAGCTTCATCAGCCTGGGCTGTTTTCTGCAGCAGCTGTGAACCCTTCATTGAACACAGTCTGCTGCAGTCCTGTGGCCCTTCTGCCTCTTTTGATGGAACGTAATGAAAAGATGCACAACACCACCTGGTGCCGATGAGGTGGCCCTGGGGAGCTAGGAACAGAATGCTAAGAAATGTGGAAGTCTAAGGGGACGAGAGAGGAATTGCAGTACAAAAAAAAAACTGCAGGGACATTAATACATCTTCCTGACAAGTTGAGGTTTGATGGGACATGTACTGCCTACTGTTCCATCTGGTGCCTAAGATAGCGTAGCATATTAGCATGCTGTAAGTTCATAATGTATTCAGGACATGAAGGAGTCTCTTGCATACCAATCGAGCTGTCCTCTTTCTGGGAGCAGCCTTTGAATTTCAATTTTGTTTATGCCTTCAGTGCCAGAGTTCTGTATTTCCACTCCAGCAGCGCAAGAAGCAGCTCCTCATGGGAAATGTACAGATGAACTCTGCGTACTGATGATGTCTGGGTATTTCAGGCATGTTATTTTAGCATCTGAGCTGGTTGTAGATCTCCTTATCATATGCAAAACCTTTGTAACCTGTTCTGTTTGCAGTTTATTTCCCACAAGTTTTCTGTTTGGATTTCTAATAAGTTGAACAAATTTAAGTAAAAATTCAGCAAAACTGTGTGTGTGTGTGTGTGTGTGTGTGTGTGTGTGTGTGTGTGTGTGTGTGTGTGTGTGTGTGTGTATATGTGTATATATATATATATATATATATATATATATATATATATATATATATATATATATAGACACACACACACACACGTTTAAATATACATATATATATATATATATATATATATATATATATATATACACATACATACATACACGTGTGTGTGTGTACTTGCGTGTGTTGTGTAGATTACAGAACCATGCCAGCACTCTTCATCTTTTTGTTTTTAAGCATTGATATAGTGCCTACAGCCGTCACAGTGATCATTTGTAAACACCTGCATGTCCCAGTGCAGAGAAACTGCATCCTTACAGAGTATACTTATTCTTTGGCACAATCAAATTTTAAGAAAAGACATTGTTGACTTTTGTCTGTTGGCGAGTCAGTTATGGGAACATGTCATGTGGGTGAATGTAGTTTTGGTGCATGATAAAAGAGTGAGTACTGTTTGCCAAAGCTACTTTTGCCGACAGTGGAGTTTGCTTTTTTCTCCACTGTTATGTGACCTCATAGTTATTATTATTATATAAGTTTGTGGTTGGGGGTGCATAGGGACTTGCCCCCCCTTGCAAAAACAAATTTATAATGTTTGCTGCATGTAGTTTCAGCGAACTAAGATTTGTTCCTGTTTGTTGAAATTACCCTCTGCAACTCAACATGAATCCTTTGCTTATTTGGTAGGGAAATTTTGAAAAACAAATCAGGAATTAAAATTTCAGCTTGGAGTAATTGTGGCTGGTATACTGTGGGGAAGATATTAAGGAAGAGGCCGCAGAGCAAGTTTATGGGGTCAGGGGTTCTGCCTGGAGATGAGTGCGTTGGTAGTGCAGGCTGAATGGATGCATGGCTAGGGTGTCTGAACTTTAAGCTATGATCCGATGGCTGCACAGGAAAAGTAATCATGTATGACAGTCATTATTATAACCTTTCTTGGCTGTGCTTGTACTCTGCTTCCAATCATTCTGGCAGGTAGAATATGTCAAGGATCAGATATAAGTTATGGGCAGTGTTTTGTGTCACCCAGCTTAGGTCACTCTTCTGCACATTGTTTCATGTTTTGGGCAACAGTGGCATAAATTTAAAGGATTTAGGATTGTTGAAGTAATTTGCTGGCACTCGTCTTATTCACTGTTAGAATAGTGACTGTTAGAATTTCCTGCCTGTAGAAGAACTGATGACTTGAGTTACAGAGGCTCTGTACTTTACCCTTTTACGGCCAACAAACACCCTCTCACCCGGATGTTAAGACCTTATTAGTTTAAGATGGTTTGCATTCCATCTTTTAGTTTTCTTTGTACAATTTGCAGAGCACCTTGTATGCTACTACTTGTGCACCATCAGTCCAGCAATTTGGTCTACTTCAGGAGCTCAAATAAGTACCCTCTTAGTTATATTTTGCATATTGCATGGCAGCGTGTATTGGCCTTTGTCAGGGCTTGATATCTTGGAAGAATCAAAAGATAATTTTATCGATTGTAAGAAACAAATCCCGTATAAAGATTTTCACAGTAATTGCATATTCTGTTTAGATCCAAAGCATGTTTTGGGTAGTTACCTCCATTGTTTTCATTTCAGTCCCAGGACAGTAGAGCACAGGGCTAAATGTCTCTCCAACTGCTTATCACCAAAAAGAATATCTACTTGGTCTTGGATCACTGTGGCATCTACGAAATCCACTGCTAACTCTAACTCTAAAAAGAATTTGGAAACGCACCTGAAAGAGGAATTGCATCAGGAGTCTGACAAAAGATGATCACTGTTGGAACACTTCACAAGGCCCAAAGGTACCAACATCAGTGAGGCATTAATGCAGCCTCTGTATCCAGATTCTGTTGCTGCCAAAGCCTCTGGTGTGTCACATTTTCAGGTCACCATATTTTCAGACAGTGGCATGTCATTGTGGTCCGAATCCCACATAGATATTCACAGTAGTTGTGAGATGTTCATCGTGTTTCACTGTTGCAGTCATTACTCTTGGGTTATCCTGCTGGCAGGCTACCCGCAGTCGGCCCGAGTTCCAAAGTCTAGGTCCGGCGTCAGTTGCTGTCGCCTCTTCCCTGACGTCAGTGTGCCAGGGGTATAAAAGATGCAGCCGACACCATTTTCTTCAGTCTTTCTTGCCGCGCGGTGCCCGAAGTAAAAGCAGTTCGCAAGTGCCGGTCGGCCGACTCCTGAGATTTTCAAAGCTGAATTTCAGAACCGAGGTCTTCATTAAAGCGAAGTACCCCGTTGGGGAAACTTTTTTCTTGCTCCAGACTGATGTCAGAAAAAGTTAACAATTGTATTTCTTATGGGAAGCAAATACCTCATAAGGATTTTCATTCTTACTGTATTCCTTGCCTAGGCCCTGATCACAACGTTGCTAGCTGTCGGTTTTGTGCTAGATTCAACCAATGCACTGTCGAGCGTCGGTTCGATTTTGCTTTTCATTACTTTAGCCGAAGATTTAATTATATAATGCCAGCGGAACAGCCGACAACTGGAGTTTACAAAAACGCAAGGACAAGGATAGGCATCCGAGGTCCAAAACCGACGAAGAAGCCTCTTCTAGGCCAGTCACCGGTTCGCCGGTTCTCAGTGAGGTGCTTTCACAGCCCCTGGCGCTCGCTACCGACTCCCACGTGGAGCCGACTGGGCCTCTGGATACTCAAGGTATTGGACACTCGGAAATCAATCCCTCAGATGGGTCCGGAGCCGCTGAGCAGGCATCGGCTTCTGAGGGTGTCTTCAGACCTACACAACTATATATTAAGCCATCCTCAGCTTCAAAGGCAAAGACTAAAGCAGCTCTAAAGATAAAGAAACAAGTACAGCATTCTCCTATTCAGACTACCATGCCTAAAAAACAGATGCTTAAAATGGCCAAAGACCTAATTACTTTGATCAGGGGCTCCCATACCCCTCCTGATAAGAGGCCTAGGCAAGAGACAGAGTATGATTCTTCTGATCAGGTATCTATTTCCTCTGATTCCTCTTCTGAACAGGATTTCTCCATGCTTCCCTATGAGGATTCTGATGCTGAAGAATCCATTCCTTCAGCCTCTCCTCCTGAGGACTATTCCTTTGGGGAAACACTGCATACTATGAGGGAGCATTTCCATTGGGAGAGCCAAGATTATTCTGAGTCTAAGAAAAGGCTCAGAGACTTCCTGCTTCTTCCTCAGCATAGACCCCTTGCCATTCCTCCTGTTTTAGACATTGTAGATGATGTATTTTCAGAGTCCGGACTATCCCCTGACTCTTTACCCCCTGCACCTGCTAAGCCAGACAGGTACTACAGGGTCCCGGATTCTCATAAATTCTATATAAAAACCCCACTGCTGACCCAGAAACTATATCTCAGGGTGCCAAAGGGGTTAAGGCTTCCACTACAAAAAACCCTGCCCCCTCTGATAGGGATTCTAGGACTCTAGACAGATGGGGGGAAAGTATACACTTCTGCCACCCTGGCTGTAAGGGCTTTAAATTGCCAATTTCATATGCTTAAATATCAGCAATATTTAATGTCACTACTTAAACAGAAAATGTTGACAAATACTGAATGTTCAGAGAACAAGGAATTGCAGGATTTATTGCATGCAACTGAACAAGTGGGAAAGCATATTTTGCAATGTGGTTATGATTCACTGGAGGCCTCTTGCAGGGCCACTGTTACAGGTTCTGTTATTAGAAGGCATGCTTGGTTAAAGGAACAAAATCTGCCTGATCATGTTAAAGCAAAATTATTGGATGCACCATTACAGCATGATACTTTGTTTGGGTACTAAAGCAGAAGAGGTGTTGAAAAAAATGGAGGATAAAGCAAAATCCATGCAGACAGTCAAGGATTTCTTACAGGTGCAGCCACCCAGGTTTAGCAGGAACTGGCCTTCTAAAAATTGGTCCTTTCCAGTCTCAGACAGACCACACAGAGGCAGATACAGGCGTCCCAGAGGCAGATCTCAGCCCCAAGGCTCATACAGGCCTAAACAATGGGGTGCTCCTACCTCCAAAAGCGGAGAAGACAAATCACAGCCTTACAGGAAACAGTCCCAATGACTTTCCTCTACCAGTTCCAAGCAGTTTCCTTTTGACAGCCCCCTTAGGGGGAAAACTAGCACTTTTTTCATCAAATTGGCAAATGGTTACCCAAGACAAATGGGTTCTGAACATAGTGTCCCAAGGCTACAGGTTCCACTTTCACACCCTACCAAGGTCAAAGGGCATGCCAGACCTGCCACACAATCAATGGGCAGAGGCACAAAAACAAATTACAGCCCTCATGGACATGAGGGCCATTCAGCAAGTACCACAACAAGAGCAGGGGCAAGGATTTTACTCCAGACTTTTTCTAGTACCCAGGAAGGACAAAACCTGGAGACCAATTCTGGACCTATCTATACTAAGTACGTTTCTGGAAGTTCCAAACTTCAAGATGTTGACTCTTCAGCAGCTACTGCCCATGCTGGGCAAGGGCTTGGCTAGTAACTTTGGACCTAAAAGAGGCATACTTGCATGTCCCAATCAGACAATCTTGCAGAAGATACCTCAGATTCATAGCTGGCTCAATGCATTACCAATTCTCTGCACTGACCTTTGGCTTATCTACTGCACCCAGGGTCTTTACAAAATGCCGGGCACCAGTAATTGCTTTTTGCAGACAAAAAGGAATTCAAATTTATCCCTACTTGGACGACTGCCTAATTCAAACAGAGAACAAAGACACTCTTGTAAAGCATCTGGCATTTGTAAAAAGATTACTAATTGGCCTAGGGTACACAGTAAATGAAAAGAAATCAAAACTAGTGCCCTCTCAAGAGATAATATTCCTGGGAGCAAGCTTAAATACAACTGCCCAGATGGCTTATCTCACGCCAGACAAACAAAAACAACTGACTACTTACTTCAAGAAATTGGCAACAAAAGCCCACTTATCTGCAAGGAAAATCCTGCAGGCCTTGGGTTTCATGGCATCCTGCACTCTACTAATCCCATATGCCAGACTGCATATGAGGAAACTACAATGGTATTTGAAAAGTGTTTGGACTCAGCAATGCCACAGCTTGGAGACAGTAATTGCACTCATTCCTTGCCTACAACAGGAGTTTCGATGGTGGGCAGAAGCCTGTCACCACAACAAGGGTCTGCCATTCAGTTTACCCACAGCCAAACAAACACTGATAACGGATGCATCAGATTATGCCTGGGGGGCCCATATGGCAGGAAAATGTATTCAGGGCACATGGCCTGCAAACCAGATGCATCTTCACATCAATCAAAAAGAGATGCTAGTTGTTCAAAATGCCCTGACAGCTTTCAAGGACCTGCTTCATCCAGGACAATTACTGATAAAGACAGACAACACTATGGTCATGTGGTACATAAACAAGCAGGGAGGTACTCATTCCTACCCCCTCTGCAGACAAGCAATGACATTATGGGACACAGCATTGGCTTTTCAAGTTCACCTGCAAGCACAATTCTTGCCAGGACAAACAAATACTCTGGCAGACGAACTAAGCAGAAACCTCATGGATCCCCACGAATAGAAACTGGATCCACAAGTCTTCAGGATGATAATAAGGAAATGGGGATGCCCAGACATAGATCTATTTGCCTCTCTTCACAACTGTCATTTGCAGAGATTTTGCACAAGGATTTACCACAAGCAAGCATGGAAAGTGGACGCCCTATCATTCAGCTGGAAAAATTTAACAGTATATGCTTTTCCCCCACTAACTCTCCTTCCCAGAGTACTCCTAAAGGTCAGACAAGAGAAGCCAAAAATGATTCTGATTGCACCAGACTGGCCACACCAACACTGGTACCCAGTCCTGAAGAGCTTGTCTCAAGGTCCAGCATGGATATTGCCTCAAACTTCTCACTTACTGACCCAACAAAACAATCAGATCCTGCACAGCCAACTCAGGACCTTAAATCTGGCAGCATGGCAGATAATGTAGCCATTCTGAACACTCCTCTTTCAAAAGCTGTTATGGATGTTATCTTGGAGGCCAGGAGGCCCAGTACCAGAAAGTCTTATGCAGAAAAATGGAAGAGATTCTGTGCTTGGAACCAGGAACAAGGCATTGACACGACTGTACCAAACATTCCTCAGATTTTACAATACCTGACTGAGATGCTGAACAAAGGCCTTTCTTTCTCATCAATTAAGATTCATGCCTCTGCCATTTCTGCACATTACAATAAGGAACCACCTAGCTTTTCTCACCCTTTAATAAGGCAGTACCTCAGAGGGGCCAAAACATTAGGCCTCCAAGGAAAGCACCAATTCCGGCCTGGGACCTCAATTTTGTTTTAGAAAAACTCACACTGCCTCCTTTCAAGCCAGCATCAACAGCGAATATTAAATTCTTATCCTGGAAAACAGCTCTGCTCCTAGCCATTACCTCTGCAAGGCGAGTCTCGGAGTTGCAAGCACTCATAGCTGTGGAACCTTTCATCATTTTTCATCCAGACAGGGTTTCTCTGAGGACAAACCCTACATTTATGCCTAAGGTGGTGTCCAGTGTGGCCCTCAATCAAACCATTCACTTGCCTACCTTTTACCCAAATCCACAGAACAAGGGTGAGAAAATTCTGCATTCTTTGGACATACCCAGGCAGTTACGTTTCTACTTGGACAGAACTAAAGCTTTCAGAAAGACTGTGCAACTTCTAGTGTCATATGCTGCAGGATCACAAGGAAAGGCCATCTCAAAACAGACATTTCTAAATGGATAGACCATTGCATCCATTTCTGCTATTCTCAATATGGCAAATCAGTGCTTAAGGGCATTAGGCCTCATTCCACCAGAGCAGCAGCCACTTCACCAGCCTTCCTCAGGGGAGTACTAATCAAAGAAATCTTAGAGGCTGCAACTTGGAGTTCAGTGCACACCTTTACAAAGCACTACCACTTGCCTCTCTACTCTAAGTCCAGAGCAGGCTTCACCACTGCAGTTCTGCAGGCCCTCATAGCCTCTCCTAATCCTATTTAGCCCAGCCACCCTTCCTCAGCTTTGGAATTCAACCCAAGAGTAATGACTGCAACAGTGAAACACGATAAACATGGTACAGTTGTGTACCTACCATAAATGTAGATGTTCGAGTGTATTCACTGTTGCAGTCCAGGTTACGCACCCACCTTCCCCCTTCTCTTTGCTGGGACTTATCTGCACTTCGCTATCCTATACAACCTTTTTGGTGTAATTGCTTGTAGATGAAGGAAATGGTAATTTTGTGTATGCATTTCTTATTGATTTATTTTTCAGCCTACCTATTTGGGGCACCTGACATCTGGGGCAAGAAAAACTGAAGAAAATACGTCGGCTGCATCTTTTATACCCCTGGCGCACTGACGTCAAGGAAGAGGCGACAGCAACCGACGCCGGACCTAGACCTTGGAACTCGGGCCAACTGCGGGTAGCCTGCCAGCAGGATAACCCAAGAGTAATGACTGCAACAGTGAATACACTCGAACATCTGCATTTATGGTAGGTACACAACTGTACTTTATGTTTAGGTTCACAGAATGACATGCTTAGTTGCCCTATTGTGCTCATTTCATTCTTAGAATAGTCTGTCTTAAGGCTAAATCTCTCTGGAGCTACTTGGCACTGAAGAGAGCATGTGCCCGGTCTCGGGCCATTATGGTATCTATCATCTCTACTGATGACATGTCACTAAACAAAAAAAAAAGAAAGTATTTGGAAAGGTACCCAAAAAGAGAGCAAATTGGAAGGCTGACAATAGATGATCAGAATTTCTCCTAGGCCCAAAGGTGCTTATGCAGCCCCTGTATCTGACATGTATTGCTGCTGAAACCTTTTCTATATCCTGCCTGAGGCCACAATGATTTCAGATAATAGCACATCTTTGTGGGCTATATCCCTGTTGTTGGTTGATTCTGAGGCCTCTCCATAGACCTTTGGTTCTGCCATTTGAATTTTGGTTGGCAAATGCAGAGGATGGCATCCCCAAGCTGTTCATTTGTAATTAAGCCAGAAGTGATAACATTTAGGTCTCGAGCCAGTCAATGCAGTTTTTATTTTCAAGAATAGGGAGAAGCCTTTCCTCCAGAATGGTGCTGATACCTCTGACTCAGGTGGATGGATTGACTGTGTGCATCAGATGTCTTCCCATTCTTATTACAAGTCTGACATTGAGGACATGTAGTCCTCTGTTTCACCACCAGATGATGTTTTATTTGTAGACACACTTTTATAGAATAAAATGTGAAGCTAAAGAATTCTCCCAGGCCCATATTAGGTAGAGGAATTTTCTGAGCCTGAACCGTTGTTTATTCCTCCAGTCATTAAAGTACTGGAAGATACTTTTATGAATGCACTTATGGAGCCAAATTTCTCTCCCACCCCCATTCCTAGGAAGCCAGACCACTTTTACAGGGTCCATGAATTTCATAAGTATCTCTGTAATGAAGCCTTTGGCCGATCCAGCAGTGTCTCCATGGATTGCAACAAGGAAACTACTTCGACTCTAGTCAGGAATCACCTTCGTAATGACAAGGAGAGTAAAATCCTCTACCAATTTGCGGGGGGAAGCATACACGTCTGCTTTCTGTGACCCTTGGTGCCCTTAATTGCCAGACACAAATGCTGAGTATCAGCAATGTTTTACTCAACTGAGGGTAAAATCAGGAAGAATAAAGAAAAAAGGGGGGAAGATGCTTGAGCCATGCTACCTCAGTGTGCAAGTTGCCAAGCAGTGCTTTAGCTATGCTGCCTCAGTGTGCAAGTTAGCAAGCAGTCCAAGGAGTGTGGCTGTGATGCAGTGAACATGTCATGTAGGGCTGCAGCTGTAGAGCTTGATATAAGGAGACATGCTTGGCTCAGGACTCAACCCCTGCATGTCTGAACAGAACTCCTTAATGACTCCCCTTGGACCCCCTGCAGAACTGTTTAGGAGACTGAAGGGGAAGGGGGAACAGTGTAGTCAATAAAACAACTCTGACATCCTCCTGCACTTAGGTGCTTGGGAAGGGTAGAGTTCTGTTATTGACTACACTGTTCACCAGTCCCTTCACCTTCAGTCTTCTCAACACTTCAGCAGGTGATGGGAAAACAGTACAGTTAGTAAATAAGAAAAAAAAAAAACTCTTCCCCAAGCACCTAAGTGCAGCAGGATGTCAGATTTTTGCAATTTTCAAGGTTATAAGTTAAGTTTCTTTTGTTTGCATATAATCATCAAAATCGGGCCATTGAGAATTATGGGAGTGATATATTTTGTTAACTGACTGTATGGTCGAGTATTATAATGAGAAAGTGCCTCCTGGGAGGTTGCCCAGAAACCAACTTAAGCCTTTAGGCATTCCATTTTATTCTTAATGAACCATGTAATTTAAAAAAAAAAATACATTCAGTAAGGCTAATGCTCATTAATACTCTGTTCTTTCCCTTGCACAGTCTTTAAAATGTTTCCATCCATCCGTTTCCTCAGCGTGCTTTACTGTGCACCTTAAACCGTCTTAATAAATCAGTTACCATCTCCAACCTATTATACATAAGCCATGTTCACCTAGTCTAACTGGAATTAAATCCACTAAACCAGTGTTACACTTCCTCATAACTTCCTGGCAATATGTACTTTTTTTCCCTCCTTCTAGTATGCTGTCAGTCTGCTTCTAAGCAATCCACTAGCCTAGCCCAGTCTGTTGCTCTGTGAAAGTTTAATGCTGAATTTGGCTTTCTAGTCTCCTTCATCACTACCAACCCAGATAATCAAATCTCTCCTGCCTGTTTGGCAGTTCTTCATCTGAATAACATGGTCCTATTAAATATTCTGCTGTTGCAGTGTTTTCCTATTTGTAGCAGTAATTATAAATCTTGAAAAGAGAATTTCTATAAACAGTACTAAAAAAGAATACCAGTCTCAAGATGACCTCCCAGGAGTAACCTACTCTTCGTAGTACTCGTCCTTGCATGGTCATTCTATTTAACAAAACATGTCACTCCCATCATCCTCAAGCATGCTATGACCTTGACAGCCAACCTATCTCATGCCTTCCAGCTCTTTTCTATCAAATTTTCCAGGTCTGCCCCCTGAAGTAACTAGAGAGAGACACAAGAAGATGTTCATCGTGTTACACTGCTGCAGTCATTACACTTGGGTTATCTTGCCGTCAGGTGGTTCCCCAGTCAGCCTGAGTTCCAAAGTCTTGGTCCGGCGTCGGTTGCTGTCACCTCCTCCCTGACGTCAGTGCGACAGGGGTATATAAGATGCAGCCGACGCCATTTTCTTCATTCTTTCTTGCCGTGCGGTGCCCGAAGCAAAAGCAGTTCGCAAGTGCCGGTCGGCCATCTCCTGAGATTTTCATTCCGAATTCAGAACCAAAGTCTTCTACACAGCTAAGTACCCCGTTGGGGAAACTTTTTCTTGCCTCAGACCGATGTCAGTAAAAGTTAATAACTGTATTTCTTGTGGGAACAAGTACCTCATAAGGATTTCCATTCCTATTGTATCCCATGCCTAGGCCCTAACCACGACGTTACTGGTTGTCGGTTTTGTGCTAGGTTTAACAAGCGCACTATTAAACATCTGTTTGATTTTGCCCGACATTATTGTGGTAGAAAATTCAATTATACCATGCTGTCGGAACTTCCGACGACTGGAATACACAAAAAGCGCAAAGACAAGGATAGGCATCCGAGGCCCAAAACTGACGATGAAGCCTCTTCTAGGCCAGTCGCTGGTTCTCCGGTTTTCAGCGAGGTGCCTTCGCAGCCCCTGACGACCGCTTCTGTAGAACCTCAAGCTGCCTCTGACTCCCACGTGGAGATGGCTGGGCCTTCGGATGCACAAGTTCTTCAGCCTACTGAGACTAACCTTTCAGAGGGATCCGGAGTAGCTGAGCAACCCACAGCTACAGAGGGTGTCTTCAGACCTACTCAGTTAAGCATTAAACCCTCAGCTAAGTCTAAACCTTCTTTAAAGTCAAAGAAGCAAATACAGCATTCTCCAGGACAGGCCTCCATGCCTAAGAAACAAATGCTCAAAATGGCCAAAGACCTAATCACTCTGATCAGGTGGTCCCATACCCCTCCTGATAAAAGTCCTAGACAGGATGCAGACTATGACTCATCCGACCAGGTGTCCCTCTCTTCTGATTCATCCTCAGACCTAGGATACTCTTTACCCCCTTATGAGGATTCTGATGCTGAGGAATCAATTCCATCAGCCTCACCGTCTGAGGACTATTGGGCAAACCCTACATACCATGAGGGAGCATTTCCACTGGGAAGGGCCAGGATTATTCAGAATCCAAGAAAAGGCTCAAAGACTTCCTTTTATTACCTCAACACAGACTCCTTACTATTCCGCCAGTGTTAGATATTGTGGATGATGTGTGTACTGAATCCAGCTCAAGTCCTGATTCCTTACCTCCAGCCCATGTTAAACCTGACAGATACTACAGAGTCCCTGACTCACATAAATTTCTGTATAAAAGCCCTGTAGCTGACCCTGAAACTATTTCTCAGGGACCCAAAGGAATTAAGGCCTCATCAGCCAAGAATCCAGTTCCCTCTGACAGAGATTCCAGAGCATTAGACAGATGGGGAAAGAAAGTATATACGTCTGCAACTTTAGCAATGAGAGCCTTAAATTGCCAGTTTCACATGCTATGATATCAGCAATTTTTACTGTCTCAGTTAAAACAAAAAATGCTTCCAGAATCAGATCCTCCTAATTTTAAAGAAATGCAGGATTTGTTGCATGCAGCTGAACAAGTGGGAAAGCATACTTTGCAATGTGGTTTTGATTCTGTAGAGGCCTCCTGCAGAGCAGTTAGAAGACATGCTTGGTTAAAAAAACATATGTTACCAGATCATGTTAAAGCAAAATTATTGGATGCACCTTTGCAGCAGGATGTGTTATTTGTTGTTAAGGCAGAAGAGGTATTAAAGAAAATGGAGGATAAGGCAAAATCTTTGCAACGGTGAAGGATTTCTTACAGGTTCAGCCTCCTAGATTTAGCAGAAAATTGCCAACTAAGAATTGATCTTTTCCAATTGCAGACAGACCTCAAAGGGGAGGATACAGACGTCCAAGAGGTAGAGGTCAAACACAAGGTACTTACAGGCCTCGACAATGGGTTGCATCAGGCCAGAAAGAAGGGGAAGACAGGCCCCAACTATATAAAAAAACGCTCCAATGACTTCCCACTACAGCTACCAAACAAATCCTTCTTGGCAGCCCCCTTGGGAGGAAAACTGGTACTCTTCTACCACAATTGGCAAATGATCACCAAAGACAAATGGGTTCTCAACATTGTATTTCAAGGTTACAGGTTCCACTTTCACACTCTGCCAAGGTTAAAAGGAATGCCAAACCTGCCACCAAATCAATGGGCAGAGGCTCAAAAACAAATTACAGCACTCATGGATATGAGAACTATTCAAAAGGTACCATCACAGGAGCAAGGACAAGGATTTTACTCAAGACTCTTTCTGGTACCCAGAAAGGACAAAGCCTGGAGGCCCATTCTGGAGCTTTCATCTCTAAACACTTACCTGGATGTTCCGAAATTCAAAATGTTGACATTACAGCAGCTTCTTCCCATGCTGGGCAAGAAAGCTTGGCTCGTGACTTTGGACCTCAAAGAGGCATACCTGCATGTCCCTATCAGACAAAACTGCAGAAGATACCTCAGATTCATAGCGGGTTCAATGCACTACCAATTCTCTGCACTGCCCTTTGGCTTATCTACTGCGCCCAGGGTCTTCACAAAGTGCCTGGCACCAGTAATTGCATTTTGCAGACAGAAAGGAATTCAAATTTATCCGTACCTGGACGACTGCCTGATTCAAGCAGAGAGCAAGGACATTCTTCTAAAGCATCTGGTGTTTGTAAAAAAGTTAAGTTGCCTGGGGTACACAGTAAACGAAAAGAAATCAAAACTAGTGCCCTCACAAGAGATTATATTCCTGGGTGCCAGCTTGAACACAACGGCCCAGATGGTTTATCTCACGCCAGACAAACAAGGACAACTGACTCAATACTTTCAATTGGTGGCAACGAAGACCCAACTCCCTGCAAGAAAAATTCTGCAGGCCTTGGGTTACATGGCATCTTGCATACTACTAATTCCATATGCCAGACTGCATATGAGGAAACTACAATGGTACCTAAATAATGTATGATCTCAACACTGTCAAAGTTTGGTAACAGTTATACCACTATTCCCTTGCCTTCAACAGGAGTTTCAGTGGTGGTCTCAAGCTTGTCACCTCAACAAGGGGCAGCCTTTTACACAACCCACAGCCAGGCAAACACTGACAACAGATGCATCGGATTACGCCTGGGGAGCACACATGGCAGGCAAATGTATTCAGGGCACATGGCCTGCAGAACAAAGACATCTTCACATCAATCAGAAAGAGATGCTAGCTGTACAAAATGCGCTTATAGCTTTCAAGGACCTGCTGCATCCAGGACAACTGCTACTAAAGACAGACAACACCACAGTTATGTGGTACATAAACAAGCAAGGGGGCACTCACTCCTAGCCCCTATGCAGACAAGCTATGACCTTGTGGAACACAGCTATAAACCTTCAAGTTCATCTGCAAGCACAATTCCTGCCAGGAGACAAAAACACACAGACGACTTAAGCAGAAACATCATGGATCCCCACGAATGGGAGTTGAATCCACAAATATTCAGAATGATAACACAGAAATGGTAGAGCTCGGACATAGATCTGTTTGCATCCCCAATAAACTGCCAGCTACAAAAATTCTGCACAAGGAGTTACCATCCACAAGCATGGAAAGTGGATGCCCCCTCATTCAGCTGGGAGAACCTACAAGTTATACGCTTTCCCACCACTCTCTCTCCTGCCAAAGGTACTCATAAAAGCCAGGCAGGAAGAGCCAAAGATGATCCTGATTGCACCAGACTGGCCACGCCAGCACTGGTACCCAATCTTAAGTTGCTTAGCACAAGAACCACCCTGGATTTTGCCTCAAATCCCACATCTGCTGACTCAGCACAACAAACAAATACTACACAGCCAGCTAAAGACCTTAAACCTAGTTGCATGGAAGATTCCTTAGTCAAGCAAGCAATGCCTCTCTCCAAAGCTGTTATGGATGTCATTCTGGAGGCCAGAAGGCCTAGTACCAGGAAAGCCTATTCGGATAAATGGAAGAGATTCTGTGCCTGGAACCAAGCTCACAGCCTTGACCCTCTTGTCCCAAACATTCCTCAGATACTACAATACTTAACTGAGATGCTGGACAAAGGACTCTCCTTCTCGTCCATCAAGATCCACACCTCTGCCATCTCTGCTCATTACAACACGGATCCACCAATTTTCTCTAATCCTAAAAAACAGTACCTCAGAGGGGCTAAAAACATAAGACCGCCCCGTAGAGCACCTACTCCAACTTGGGACCTCAACTTTGTTTTGGAGAAGCTAACTTTACCTCCTTTTGAGCCAGCCAACACAGCAGAATTAAAATATATCTCTTGGAAAACTGCTCTGCTCCTGGCAATAACATCAGCACGAAGAGTTTCAGAATTACAGGTACTAATGGCAGTGGAACCTTTCCTCATTTTCCACCAGGACAGGGTGTCTTTAAGAACTAACCCTACTTTTACGCCAAAGGTGGTATCCAGTGTGGCTCTAAACCAAACTGTTCACCTGCCAACTTTTTATCCTAAACCACAGAATAAAGGGGAGAGACTACTGCACTCTTTGGACATTCAGAGGCAGTTACGCTTCTACTTGGACAAAACCAAAGCTTTCAGAAAATCTGAGCAATTATTGGTAGCATATGCTGCAGTAGCACAGGGAAAAGCCATTTCAAAACAGACCATTTCAAAATGGATAGGACATTGTATACATTTCTGCTACACACACCATGGAAAAACCTGTTCCTAGCAGTATTAGATCTCACTCCACCAGGGCAACAGCCACCTCAACCGCCTACCTCAGGGGAGTACCTACCAAGGATATTTTGGAAGCAGCAACTTGGAGTTCTGTACATAACTTCACCAAGCATTACCATCTGCCTCTATACTCTAAATCCAGAGCTGGCTTCACCACTGCAGTGCTGCAGGGCCTTATAGCCACCCCTAATGCCTTATAGAACCAGCCACCCTTCCTCAGCTTTGGGATTCTACCCAAGTGTAATGACTGCAGCAGTGTAACACGATGAACATAGTACAGTTTTGTACCTACCATAAATGTAGATGTTTCTAGTGTATATACAGCTGCAGTACAGGCTACCCTCCTTCCCCTCTTACTGGCTGGTACATACCTATGTCTTCTACCCTTACTACCTATGGGGAGTATTTGCTGGTAGCTGTAAGTTGTTTTTTGCTTTTCTTATGTATGTTTTATTAGCAATTGGACTTGCCTACCTATTTAGGGGCACCTGACATCTGGGGCAAGAAAAACTGAAGAAAATGGCGTCTGCTGCATCTTATATACCCCTGTTGCACTGACATCAGGGAGGAGGCGACAGCAACCGATGCCGGACGAAGACTTTGGAACTCAGGCCGACTGGGGAACCACCTGACAGCAGGATAACCCAAGTGTAATGACTGCAGCAGTGTATACACTCGAGCATCTACATTTATGGTAGGTACAAAACTGTACTTTATTCCTCCACTGTAATACTTGTTAAAAGCCAGTTATATTGACTTTATGCACTTTGCATTATGTTGCCTTCCATCTTCCTTTAGAAGTACACAACAAATTAGCATGGCAGGCCATGAAAAGATGTTAATACATTCAGTTGTCCTGTGAAGTGCTCTGTCACATAACAAAGTCTTCCATTTAAGTTATCATTCATTACCATTATAGGCCATACCAGAATTTCCTTGAATGGCGCATGTGCACCCAAAGAATGTCAGTTTGCATCGGCTCAGGTAACTCTTACCTTTTCAAGTCGTGTCCCAAAAGCTGTCCTGTTAATTCATCATATCATGATATCATTTACAATTTGCAGTGTAATCCTGCTCCAGAGCATGTGTCTTTAACAGATCCATGTGCCCTAATGATCTACTCATCTGTCTCTTCAGGTGTATTACTCGTTTCTAATTCAACCACTATATCTCAGCCTGAGTGTCACGTTTTCTTCATCAGAGTTGTTTGGTATGTCCACTGCTTCTGTGCTCTGTATCAGTAACATCCATAACCATTCCCAACTTGCAAATAATATAATTGATACCTACATTATACTTTCAGTTAACCAACATTACTTAACAAACTTTAACTATTCAGAGCTTAAATTTCATCAACATTTCTTTACATGAAAATTCAGCCTGTCATTGTGTATCAGTCAAGTATTAGATCTGTCTTTATCATTGTTCATCTACATTAAGAATTTCAAGACTAACTAAATAATGGGTACATTTGTCCATCCTCATGGAAATTTCTGTACCTAACCTCCCACTCCATATCAGAGTATTTTATATTTTTTTTCATACAAGCAACACATTGGGAAACTGTTTCAGAGGCCCATATACTTTAACATCCTCCAGATGTTCTTTGTGTTTCACTGTTGCAGTCATCACATTTGGGTTATCTGCTTGCAGTAGCCCTCAGTCGGCCTGATTAACAAAGTCGTGGGTCCTGCGTCGGTTGCTGTCTCTTCTTCCATGACGTCAGGGGTATAAAACATGCAGCTGACGCCATTACATCAGTCTTTCTTGCCATGCGGTGCCTGAAGCAGAAGCTGTTCGCAAGTGCCAGTCGGCCGACTCCTGAAATTGTCGTTTTCAAGTTTCAGAACTGAAGACTTCAATTAAAAGCTAAGTAGCCCATTGGGGAAAATTTTTCTTGCTCTAAACCGATGTCAGTAAAAGTAAACAATTGCATTTCTTGTGGAAAGCAAATACCACATAAAGATGATCATTCGTACTGTATTCTTTGCCTAAGCCCTGACCATGACGTACCTCGCTGTCAGTTTTGTGCCTAATTTAAACCACAAACTATCCATCGTCGGTATATTTTCACATCTAAATATTTTGGTGCTCAGTTCAATTATCCAGATATGTCTTCAGTAAGCCACCCGACTACCGACATTCTGAAAAACCGCAAAGATAAAGATAGAGACAGGTCGCCTAGGTCCAAAGCTGCCAACGACACTTCTCCTAAGCCAGTCACCAGTTCGACGGTACTCACTGAGGCACTTTTTGCAGCCCCTGATGCCCACTACTTCAGATTCACAGGCCTCTACTGAGACCCATTCGGAGTACGGTATGCCGTGAGATGCTTCAACTGTGGAACCTGCAGATGTCTCTACCTTGGATGGGTCCGAAGCTGCTGTGCAGGCACCGGCTTCTGAGGGTGTATTCAGGCCTACTGACTTGCATATTAAACCAACACCATCTTCTTCTTCAAGGCCTAAAACTCGGACCGTGCCTAGAAAACTGACTTCCAGAGCGCATGGGTCAGGCCTCTATGCCTAAAAAACAAATGATAAGAATGGCTGAAGATCTTATTACTTTAATCAGGGGAAGCCAACCTTCCCCCAATAAGAGACCTAGGACTGAGTTTGCTTATGATACTTCTGACCAGGATTCTGAAATTTCTGTTTCCTCTGATGACCAGGATTTACCCTTATCTACCTATGAGGATTCTGATGCTGAGGACTCTTTTCCCTTTGACCCCCCCCCCCAGGAGGATTTCTCTGTTGGTGAAACCTTGCATACGTTTAGGGAGCATTTTCGTTGGGAAAGTCAGGATTTCTCTGATTCTAAAAAGAGGCTTAGGGATTTCTTACTCCTGCACCAGCACAGGCCTTTAGCTATCCCTCCTGTACTAGAAAGTGTTGATGATGCCTTTTCGGAATCTAGCTTAGCCCCTGACTCCTTACCTCCTGCTCCCAGAAAACCTGATGGATATTACAGGGTTCCTGACTCTCACAAGTTCCTTTTCAAAAATCCTACTGTGGATTTTGAGACCATTTCACAGGGACCCAAGGACATTAAGGCTACTACTGCCAAAAATCCTACCCCCTCTGATAGAGACTCCGGGGCGCTGGATAGATGGGGTAAGAAGGTATACACTTATGCAACTTTTCCATTAGGGCCTTAAACTGCCAGTTTCATATATTAAAGTATCAACAGCATATTATTGGATTGCTTAAACAGAAAATGATGTTGATCCCTGATTGTCCTGAAAATAAGGATTTACAGGATTTAATGCATTTTGCTGAACAAGTTGGAAAACATACTTTGCAGTGTGGTTTTGATTCTCTAGAGGCATCTTGCAGGGCTGCTGTCACTGGGTCTGTACTTAGAAGGCATGCTTGGTTTAAGGAGCTTTCCTTGCTAGATCATGTTAAAGCTAAATTACTGGATGCTCCCTTAAATCACACCCAGGCTTCAGTCCCAGGGTATGCACAGGACTAAGCAGTGGAGGGGCCCCACTTCCTAATCTGGGAGTAGTAAAACTCCCCCCTATGGTAAACTGTCTCAATGACTTAACTTTAAAACTTCCAAGCAATTCTCAACTCACTGCCCCTTTGAGGGGGAAGATTGCTCTACATGCAAAAAACTGGGAAGTCATTAGCCAGGACAAATGGGTTTTAAATATAGTGTCCCAAAGATACAGATTTCACTTCCACATGTTACCAACCCCAAACGGTTGTCCAGATCTACCCCCAAATCAGTGGGCAGAGGCTCAAAAGCAAGTACTCTCTCTCTTAAGCATAACGGCTATTCAAACTGTACCAGAAGAGGAAAAGGGACAAGGTTTCTACTCAAGACTTTTCCTGGTACCCAGAAAAGACCATTCATGGCATCCTATCCTGGACCTATCTACTTTAAACACCTTTCTGATGATTCCAAAATTCAAGATGCTGACTCTTCAACAGTTGCTTCCTATGCTAAGCAAAGATGCCTGGTTGGCAACACTCGATTTAAGGGAAGCATACCTGCACATCCCAATCAGGGAATCTTGCAGAAGATACCTACGCTTCAAAGCAGGTTATATGCACTGTCAGTTCTTTGCACTGCCCTTTGGCTTATCTACTGCACCCAGGGTATTCACAAAGTGCCTAGTTCCAGTCATTGCATTTTTCAGACAAAGAAATATTCAAATATACCCATACCTGGACGATTGTCTAATTCAGGCAGAAAGCCAAGACATACTTTTGAACCATCCGGCCTTTGTACAAAGGGTGCTAACTTGTCTGGGGTACAGTATAAACTAAAAGAAATCACACCTGGTACCCTGTCAACAAATTATATTCCTGGGAGCAAGCTTGAATACAACTTCCCAGATGGCTTTCCTCACGCCAGAGAAACAAATTCATTTGACAACCTACTTCAAACTAATGGCCACAAAAACCCTGCTATCTGCAAGGCAAATATTGCAAGCCTTGGGGTTCATGGCCTCCTGCATTCTTCTAATTCCATACACAAGACTGCATATGAGGAAAACTACAATGGTATCTAAAAAGCCTATGGTGTCAACATTATCAGAATCTAGAAGCAATGATTCCTATCATACCTTGCCTACGCTTGGAGTTCCTTTGGTGTGCAGAGGCCTGTCACCAAAACAAGGGCCTACCATTCACTCTACCCCCTGCCGCCCAAACCCTAACAACAGACTCATCAGACTATGCATGGCGGACTCACCTGGCTGGGAAGTGCATTCAGGACAAATGGAACCCAAGTCAAATGCACCTGCATATCAATCAAAAAGAAATGTTAGCTGTACAGAATGCTCTGACAGCCTTCAAGGACCACATTCTTCCAGGACAATTAATAGTAAAGACGGACAACACTGTTATGTGGTACATAAGCGGGGGGGGTACCAATTCTTACCCCCTCTGCAGACTAGCCATGGCATTGTGGAACACAGCCTTGAGCTACCAAGTGCATCTAAAAGCTCAATTCCTGCCAAGAAAATTAAAAACACTGGCAGACGGACTAAGCAGAAAACCTCATGGACCCACACAAATGGAAACTAGAACCAAAGACTTTCAACATGTTGGCAAACACATGGGGGAGCCCAGATGTAGACCTGTTTGCCTCCCCCCAGAACTACCAATTAGACAAATTTTGCACAAGGACTCCCCACAAACAAGCTTGGAAAGTGGATGCTCTGTCCTTCAGCTGGAAAAACTTATCAGTTTATGCCTTTCCTCCTCTGCCTCTCCTCTCCAAAGTACTACTAAAGATCAAACAGGACAAACCAAGGACGATACTGATTGCACCAGACTGGCCACGCCAACACTAGTACCCCTTCTTGTGCAGTGTGTAACTGTTGGCCCCATGGCACCTGCCTCAGACCCTTACCCTGTTGTCTCAGCAGGAGAACCAGATTCTGCACCCTCAGCTTCAAACCCTGAACCTAGCAGCCTGGCTAATTACCTAATCTCTCCTTTACCATCCCTCAGTAAACCAGTGGTGGATATCATTTTAGAGGCAAGGAGGCCTAGTACTAGAAAATCACATGCTGAAAAATGGGAAAGATTCTGTGCCTGGAACCAATCTCAAGGGATGAGCACAGCAGTGCCTAACTTCCCTCAGATGTTACAATATTTAACTGAGATGCTTCACAAGGGCCTTTCTTTTTCCTCCATCAAAATTCACGCCTCAGCCATTTCAGCTCATTATAACACAGAACCTACCCTTTTCTCTCATCCACTGCTCAAGCAGTTCCTCAAAGCGGCCAAAAATTTAAGACCACCCAGGAGAGCCCCAACTCCAGCCTGGGACCTTAACTTTGTATTGGAGAAACTCACGCTTCCTCCTTTCGAGCCAGCTGCTAGTGCAGATTTAAAATTCCTTTCTTGGAAAACAGACTTCCTTTTAGCAATCACTTCAGCAAGAAGGGTATCTGAATTACAGGCCCTTATGGCAGTGGAACCTTTCATCATCTTCCATGCAGACAGGGTGTCCCTCAGAACCAGTCCCTCCTTCATGCCCAAGGTGGTATCCAGTGTGGCGCTTAATCAGTCCATTCATTTGCCAGCCTTCTTTCCTAATCCACAGAACAAAGGGGAATGGATACTGCAGTCCTTAGATGTGCACAGACAACTTAAATTTTACTTGGACAGGACTAAACCTCAAAGCAAATCTGAACAACTACTGGTGGCATTTGCTGCAGGGGCAGAGGGGAGGGCTATTCCAAAGCAAACCATTTCTAAATGGATAGGCCTTTGCATTCATTTCTGCTATAAGCACCATGGACAACCTGTCCTACAGGGGATCTGACCCCATTCAACCAGGGCTGCATCTACCTCTACAGCCTTTCTCAGAGGTGTCGCTACCAGGGACATCCTAGAAGCTGCTACCTGGAGTTCTGTACATACTTTCACCAAGCATTACCATTTGCCAATTTTCTCTAAATGCCACTGCAGTCTTGCAGGGTCTTATAGCTGGTCCTAATGCTATCTAATTTCCTCTTCCCAACCTTAGCTTTGGGAATCTACCCAAATGTGATGACTACAACAGTGAAACACGAAGAACATAGTACACTTGTGTACACTTACCATAAATGTAGATGTTCGAGTGTATTCACTGTTGCAGTCCTGGTTACCCTCCCTCCAGCCCCCTGACTTTTTTTTTTTTTTTTTTTTTGGCTATACCTCTACTCTCCTTTACTATGCTTGAAGGCTTTTTGGTGTATTTGCTTTTTTATTGGAGGTATATCCTTATGTGTGTGTGTGTATATATATATATATATATATATATATGTGTGTGTGTTTTATTGCTTCCCATTAAAGGGGCACCTGACATCTGTGGCAAGAAAAACTGATGTAATGGCTTCGGCTGCATGTTTTATACCCCTGACTACCTGACAGAAGAGACAGCAACCGATGCAGGACCCAAGACTTTGTTAATCAGGCCGACTGAGGGCTACTGCAAACAGATAACCCAAATGTGATGATTGCAACAGTGAATACACTCGAACATCTACATTTATGGTAAGTGTACACAACTGTATTTTGTCATTAAACATCCAGCCGTCGTCGCATTATATAAATTCTTTTTTCTAACGTACCTTCTCATGTATTTTAGAAAACACTTTATAAAAATCAGTCATCTATTATTAAACTGTAACTATATAAGTTTATAGTTGAACTAGCAGTCTATATTAAACCACCCTGTTAATTAAATCCTTTATCTAATCTTCATATGTATTTATTCCCGTGTAAACAGTGCAAATCTTGTAAAGCTGTTTCAAAGGATCCCCATACTTCATATCCAAAATAGTTCTCATCAGCAGACCCCCTCCTATGAATTATGTTTGCTTTCATAGTTTAATCTGCAAAACTTGGAAGTACAGTTTGTATTGAAATGAACAATAAACATCTTGTGTGCAACAACCATATCTACAGACATAAACAGCATCAGTATTAAGGCCCCTTATTAGTGAGTCGTGACAGTCTTACAGCTCTCCTCAAGAAAGATAAATTGGGGTTCTTTTCATTGACTGAAATTTCAATATTGATTAGTATTTGGTAAGGTTCTTAATATCTTCCATCTGCAGAACATACATTATGACATCACTTTTCATTATCTGTGCTGAATTTAGCAGCACAAGTACATTATTGGAAGACTGAGGCTTATTTCCCTGTCTTGCTGACAAAAAAAAAAATGTTTGACATAATGTGGGGGAAACGACGTGGGTAATTTAGGCAAGTTTCATCATCACTGTATGACTTTACTTTTTAAATGTTTCGTGATGTCTTGCAGTACTTGTTAACATGCATATCCAGTGTTAAGAGTTACATCAATAACAGCTGTACTTGTACTCTAAGAATGAAGAAAATGTCACTGTTAGGAATGCAAGGAGGCGGCTTCTTGTCTTTTGGCACTTCAGATACATTTCTTCCTCCTAATTCACCTCACTGTTTGCTGTTTATTTCAGCTGACCTTCATGTTCCATTCATTATGTGGCTTTAGAAATGAAAGAATATACTAGGGCAGTTGTAAAATTAAACGTTTCATTCTGTGGAAGCAGTAATGGAAGTTGTTCTAAGAACTGTGAACTGAATTGCTCAGCATGTTTACATGGTTAATCGTTGAATTTCCTCTTCTAGTTCAGCAACTCAATTTACATTATTTTCTGTGCAGTATCCTTGTTTTCCTCCCAAGATACAAATGGGCAAACATGTACATGAACACATTCAGACATACACAGTTGTCACCGTGTCTATTTTTTATCGCATTTAGATATTACATGGTTTGACGAGATGAATTTTAGAGAGGGTGGATGATTGAATTAGATTAGAATGACAGTATTTTAATTGAGTATGACACCAGCCAGCCCCTAGTACTCTTGTATCGATGTTTAGTAATAGCTTTAAGGAGGCTATTTACTTAAGTATCTTTGTTATCAAATGCAGATATTTTTTGTCTGAGCCACTGTTTAAGATGACATCTGCTTTTTTCTGTCATGATTGCATATGATTCTATTACTCCATCCAGTCTAATCTGATATATGGGTCCTTGAGCACCATGTTGTTATCTGATCTGACCAGTTTAGTGCTCCAGCCTAGTGCACTTCGAAAACTTTCCTCTCCTATTAATACCCTGCTCCTCCCTGACCAGCTCAGATCTTATTGGAATCCTCTTGAAGTTGCAGCATCAGTTTTGGCAAATAAGTGCACCCCTCTTATTTGTTAATTAAAATTAGTGAAGATAGCAATTGTGGGCCTTTGGCCTTCACTATTATAGTTTTTTTTTACCATTGAAATAGTTTGTGTAAGGATTTGTGGTTGTTTTTCTTGGATATTGGAAGTTATTTTTCAGCACTTCCACCCTTTGCTGTGGTGCCATTTTGTTAACTGTTCTTGTGTGTGTTCTGTTAGCTGTAGCATTAATTCTTCAGTTAGAGGCAAACAATTCCATTCATAGAGTGCCCTTTACTGACGTTTTCTTGTGTTTTTTTCTTATAGTTGATTTTGATATAAAACTTGTTTTGTTTGTCTTCTTTATTAGGTTAAGTTTATAGTTACAGATTTTAGGATAGTGTATTTTTCTTGGCTGTATTATTTTCTTATTAGGATAAGATTGTGTTGGAAACTGTTGAAATGGAGAAAGCTACCAGCTTCAAGAAATTTTCCAAATGTGGGCATAAGATTCCCACTGAGACCCCCATGACCTTTGTGTGATCTGTCTAGGGGCTGCACATCTCAATGCTTTGTGCAACATCTGTGTTGCCTTTAGGCACAGGGCCCATTCAGATAGGATGAATAAGTTCATAGTAAAAGGGCTTCTTTCTGGAGCCAGTCAGATCCAAAAAGTCTACTGAAAAAAAAAAAAAACTGAATGTGGATGTGAAAGAGTAAGCAGAATGGCAAGACCGTCTCTGCGATAAGAGTGAAGAGTGAAGTTCAAAACCCCTCAGTGCACTTTCAACAGGAACCAAAAAAGACCTAGCTCACTTTGGATTTTGTAAGTCTTGGCATCCGTATGACTACACTTTTGGCAGAGGTGTCTGAAGAGGTATTGTGGGCCCTTCTCTGACAGATGCACCTAGGGTCCCTGAAGGTTTGCCCGACTGCTCCACTTTGGAGGTAGTCTGGGGATCCATATCCCTGTACCCTTATTCGTGGTTCACCGTCCAGGACAAATGGGTAAAAGGGATTGTATCAAATTCCATTTTTGGAAACTCCCCCATCCCCTAATTACCAATTGCTGGATGTCCCATCCAGTCAGGCAAAGGCCTCTATGCAATAGGTTCATTCTTTCCTGAAAAAACAGCCATCCAGTAGGTCCCACCAGATCAGATTATGTCTTGATTTTACTGTCACTTCTTCTTTGTTGCAAAGAAAATTAAGGACTTGTGGCCTGTTATGAAACCGAGCTTCCTAAACAATTACGTTGAAAAGACCTGCTTTTGAATGGTCTCAGTGCATTCAATTCTTCATATATCCAGAAAAAAGGATGGATGTATTCTCTAGATTTCCAGGATGTCTTCCTTCACATAAAAATAGAAAAGAAGTGCAGGAGATTTCTGCACTTCCAGTAAGGGGCCAGTCATTTCCAGTTCAGAAAACCCCACCTTTCAATCTCACCTCAGGCCCCAGGATGTTCACCAAATTTGTAGTGGTAGTAGCAGCTCATCTGTGTCTTCAGGGATTCAAAATTTTCCCTTATCTAGATGACTGGCATCTGGATGCCTCTTCCAAGGAGTCTGTTCTTCATCCAAAGGATTATCTGCTCCACCTTTATGCTTCTCTGGGTATTTCAGCAAACATGGGGAAAGGCAACATGACTCCTATTCAATGTTTGGTCTTTCTGGGCTGCCATTTGGACATGACCATAACTCTGATCTCTCTTCTACAGGATAGACTAGCCTCCTTGAAAGCTGCAGTACAAAATCTGCTGGAGTTCGATCGTCCTCTGGCCGATCAGAAGACAATCCAGTTTAGAAGATTTGGAGCAGACAGGAAGAAGGCAAGAGGAAATGAGGACATCCAGCAAAGAGGTGGATGGGTTGTGTGACAGAAGACCTGTGACAGTCAAGCATGACTGTCACAGAAAGTAGAAGAGTGACACTGGATAGCGAGAGATAAGTGGCACAACTCCCCGACCCTGTGTAGAAAATGGGAAAAAAGGGATTGATGATGATTCAGTCGTCCTCTGCCATGGTTAATCTTGAGAGTTTTAGGCCACATGGCATCACTGATCCTGATGGTGCAGTTCACTTATTATATGAGAATCCTTCCATGTGTACTCCAGTCATAGTAGTCTCAGAAGTACAACCCCCTGTCTCAACCCATTAGGTTAACTCAGTCATGCAGGACCCATGTAAATTGGTGGCTTCATTCTCCTTTGATATCTGCAGACAGTCCTGTCCTGGTCTCCTCTCCAGTAGCAACTATAACCAGGGAAGCTTCATCTCTCTGTTGGGGGAGCATTGTAGAGGGGGGAATGGTCTAAGGTTCTTGGTCAGACTCAGAGGCTTGTTTTCACATAAATGTCCTGGAGATAAGAGTGGTTCTCCTTATGTTGCAGGAGCTACAGGACTATCTTCCTGTAGGAGTGAGAAACATACAGAAGGACAATATGACGCTACTTGTGTAGATAAACGCACAGTGAGGAAAAATATCCTATCCACTTTGTTATGAGGCTGTGATAGTATGGTGACAATGGGTGATAGCTTGTCACCATTTTCTGACTGCAGCACACATTCCTGCAAGGTTCAACAGTGTAGTAGAAAGGCTCAGCAGGAAACTAATTTTGCCTCATGAGTAGTCCTTGATTCCAGTAGTTGAAGAGGAGATTTTCAGTTTGCTAGGGCAAACCATGCTGCAGTCCGTCTGTTGACCCCACTGAGCACCAAGTGCAGCACTTATTTTGCCATTCTCTCTTATCAAAGACTGAAACCCAGGGATGATCTCTCCCACCCCTGGGCTCTGGGGCTATTTTACTCGTATCCCTCTTTTCCACTCATGACCAAATTCATACAGAAAGCCATTCAGTGCAAGGTCAAAGTCATCCGTATTGCTCCATTGTGGCCCAGACAGGAATGATTTCCCCTTCTCAGACTTTACCTGAAGGAATCCCCTTGGCTGCTCACTCCACTGCTGGATCTCATCACTCACCCATCTGGAGAATCTCACCTGGGCATTTGCAGAATTAAACTAACTGCATGATCTGCCACGTTCCAATGATGGCACAGCATTGCTTGCTTTTCTACTGATGTTGTGCATATCATTGCAGCTTCCTAGAGATCTTCTACATGTAGAGTATATCACAGTAATTGGTAAACTTTTGCCACATGGGTGGAATCTCAGAACTTTTAACCCTTTTTGGCATGTGTGGGAGATGCACTGTTTTGTTTATCTTCCATATTTTCTTCTGCATTATCAAGGTGCAGTGGGCAGCTATTTCCTCCTTCCATGATAACTTTCAGGACTCTACTCTGGCTTCTCATAGATTATGTAAAGTCATTCTAAAAGGTACTTTTTATTTGTGGCCTCCCATAAAGGATCCTGCTCCACCATGGAACTTGAATTTTGTGTTGGAAATACTTTACAAACCTCTATTTGAGTTGGCTGCCTCTGCAGAATTAAAATTCTTAATGTGGAAAACTGTCCCTGTTCTTCGTGTTTCACTGTTGCAGTCATCACATTTGGGTTATCTGCTTGCAGTAGCCTTCAGTTGGCCTGATTAACGGAGTCTTGGGTCCTGCGTCGGTTGCTGTCTCTTCTTCCGTGACGTCAGGTAGTTAGGGGTATAAAACATGCAGCCGACGCCATTACATTAGTCTTTCTTGCTGTGCGGTGCCCGAAGCAGAAGCAGTTCGCAAGTACCAGTCGGCCGACTCCTGACATTTTCGTTTTCAAGTTTCAGAACCGAAGTCTTCAACTAAAAACTAAGTACCCCGTTGGGGAAACTTTTTCTTGGTCTAAACCGATGTCAGTAAAAGTAAACAATTGCATTTCTTGTAGAAACCAAATAACTCAAAGATTTTCATTTGTACTGTATTCCTTGCCTAGGCCCTGACCACGACGTTCATCGCTGTCGGTTTTGTGCCTTATTTAAACCATGAACTATCCATCATCGGTATATTTTCACTTCTAAATATTTTGGTGCTCGGTTCAATTATCCAGATATGTCTTCGGTAAGCCATCCGACTACTGACACTCCGAAAAAATGCAAAGCTAAAGACAGAGACAGGCCACCTAGGTCCAAAGCTGCCAACGACGCTTCTCCTAAGCCAGTCGCCAGTTTGCTGGTACTCAGTGAGGCGCTTTTCGCAGCCCCTGATACCCGCTACTTCAGATTCGCAGGCCTCTACTGAGACCCATTCGGAGTCTGGTATGCCGCGAGATGCTTCAACTGTGGAACCTGCGGATGTCTCTACCTTGGATGAGTCTGAACCCGCTGTGCAGGCACCGGCTTCTGAGGGTGTATTCATGCCTACTGACTTGCATATTAAACCAACGCCATCTTCTTCTTCAAGGCCTAAAACTTGAACCATGCCGAGAAAACTGACGCCCAGACTGCATGGTCAGGCCTCTATGCCTAAGAAACAAATGATAAGAATGGGTGAAGACCTTATTACTTTAATCAGGACATACTTTTGAATCATTTGGCCTTTGTACAAAGGGTGCTAACTTGTCTGGGGTACAGTATAAACTAAAAGAAATCACACCTGGTACCCTGTCAACAAATTATATTCCTGGGAGCAAGCTTGAATACAACTTCCCAGATGGCTTTCCTCACGCCAGAGAAACAAATTCATTTGACAACCTACTTCAAAGTAGTGGCCACAAAAACCCTGCTATCTGCAAGACAAATACTGCAAGCCTTGGGGTTGTATTCTTCTAATTCCATATGTAAGACTGCATATGAGGAAACTACAATGGTATCTAAAAAGCCTATGGTGTCAACATTCTCAGGATCTAGAAGCAATGATTCCTTTCATACCTTGCCTACGCTTGGAGTTCCTTTGGTGGGCAGAGGCCTGCCACCAAAACAAGGGACTACCATTCATTCTGCCCCCTGCCACCCAGACCCTAACAGACGCATCAGACTATGCATGGGGGGCTCGCCTGGCAGGAAAGTGCATTCAGGGCAAATGGAACCCAAGTGAAATGCACCTGCATATCAATCAAAAAGAAATGTTAGCTTTACAGAATGCTCTGACAGCCTTCAAGGACCACATTCTTCCAGGACAGTTAATTGTAAAGACGGACAACATCACTGTTATGTGGTACATAAACAAGCAGGGGGGCACCCATTATTACCCCCTCTGCAGACTAGCCATGGAATTGTGAAACACAGCCTTGAGCTACCAAGTGCATCTACAAGCTCAATTCCTGCCAGGAAAACTAAATACACTGGCAGACGGACTAAGTAGAAACCTCATGGACCCACACAAATGGAAACTGGAACCAAAGTTTTTCAACATGTTGACAAACAAATGGGTGAACCTAGATATAGACCTGTTTGCCTCCCCTCAGAACTACCAATTAGACAAATTTTGCACAAGGAGTCCCCACAAACAAACTTGGAAAGTGGATGCTCTGTCCTTCAGCTGGAAAAACTTATCAGTGTATGCCTTTCCTCCTCTGCCTCTCCTCTCCAAAGTACTACTAAAGATCAAACAGGACAAACCAAGGATGATATTGATTGCACCAGACTGGCCACGCCAACACTGGTACCCCCTCCTGCGTAGTGTGCCATTATTGGCCCCATGGCACCTGCCTCAGACCCTTACCCTGTTGTCTCAGCAGGAGAACCAGATTCTGCACCCTCAGCTTCAAACCCTGAACCTAGCAGCCTGGCTAATTACCTAATCTCTCCTTTACCATCCCTCAGTAAACCAGTGATGGATATCATTTTAGAGGTAAGGAGGCCTAGTACTAGAAAATCATATGCTGAAAAATGGAAAAGATTATGTGCCTGGAACCAATCTCAAGGGATGAGCACAGTAGTGCCCAACTTCCCTCAGATTTTACAATACTTAACTGAGATGCTTCACAAGGGCCTTTCTTTTTCCTCCATCAAAATTCACGCCTCAGCTATTTCAGCTCATTATAACACAGAACCACCCCTCTTCTCTCATCCACTGCTCAAGCAGTTCCTCAGAGTGGCCAGAAATTTAAGACCACCCAGGAGAGCCCCAATTCCAGCCTGGGACCTTAACTTTGTATTGGAGAAACTCACGCTTCCTCCTTTCGAGCCAGCTGCTAGTGCAGATTTAAAATTCCTTTCTTGGAAAACAGACTTCCTTTTAGCAATCACTTCAGCAAGAAGGGTATCTGAATTACAGGCCCTCATGGCAGTGGAGCCTTTCATCATCTTTCATGCGGGCAGGGTGTCCCTCAGAACCAATCCCTCCTTCATGCCCAAGGTGGTATCCAGTGTGGCTCTTAATCAGTCCATTCATCTGCCAACCTTCTTTCCTAATCCACAGAACAAAGGGGAACAGATATTACACTCCTTAGATGTGCACAGACAACTTAGATTTTATTTGGACAGGACTAAACCTCAAAGGAAATCTGAACAACTACTGGTGGCATTTGCTGCAGGGGCAGAGGGGAAGGCTATTTCAAAGCAAACCGTTTCTAAATGGATAGGCCATTGCATTCATTTCTGCTATAAGCACCATGGAAAACCTATCCCACAAGGGATCAGACCCCATTCAACCAGGGCTGCATACAGCCTTTCTCAGAGGTGAACCTACCAGGGACATCCTAGAAGCTGCTACCTGGAGTTCTGTACATACTTTCACCAAGCATTACCATTTGCCAATTTTCTCTAAATCCAGAGCTGGCTTTGCCACTGCAGTCTTGCAGGGTCTTGTAGCTGGTCCTAATACTATGTAAATTCCTTCTCCCATCCTTAGCTTTGGGAATCTACCCAAATGTGATGATTGCAACAGTGAAACACGAAGAACATAGTACAGTTGTGTACACTTACATAAATGTAGATGTTAGAGTGTATTCACTGTTGCAGTCCTGGTTACCCTCCCTCCAGCCCCCTGACATTTTTGGCTATACATCTACTCTCTATTAACTATGCTTAAAAGCTTTTTGGTGTATTTGCTTTTTTATTGTAGGTATGTCGTTGTGTATGTGTGTATGTATATATATATATATATATATATATATATATATATATATATATATATGGGTCTACCTGATAACACTGACACGCCAAAACACCGACAACGAAATAACCGACACAACAAAACTGAAAGTTCAAAAACATGAAACTTCACATGGCCGACAAACCACAATCCCGACAATCAACAAAACAAATAACTTTCCCGAAAAACACGCACACAACACAAGCACACCAAAAACCTTACATACATACACTAAATCTTACATACACAACTATATATGCACTAACCTTAACCCAAACCCTAACCCTAAGGTCCGTCACTATCGCACACTTACCTTACCAGTACCCTAATCCTAACTCACTTAATCCACCCCTAACCCTTAAGTATGTCACTATCGCACACTTACCTTACCCGCACCCTAACCCCTACTCATTTAACCCACCCCTAAACCTAAAGTCCATCACTGTCGCACACTTACCTGACCCGCACCCTACCCTAACGCCCGTCCCTATCGCACACTTACCGTAACATGTCTGTGTTCTCAGCGTCGGGATTCTCAACTGTCGGGTCTTCTCTGTTGTCGATCTTCCGGTGTCGGTTATCTCGCTGTCGGTCATTTGCAGTTTCGGTTAATTCAGGTATACCCATATATATATATATATATATATATATATATATATGTATATATATATATACACGTTTTATTGCTTCCCATTAAGGGGGCACCTGACATCTGGGGCAGAAAAACTGATGCAATGGCGTCGGCTGCATGTTTTATACCCCTAACTACCTGACGTCACGGAAGAAGAAACAGCAACCGACACAGGACCCAGGACTTTGTTAATCAGACCGACTGAGGGCTACTGCAAGCAAATAACCCAAATGTGATGACTGCAACATTGAATACACTCGAACATCTACATTTATGGTATGTGTACACAGCTGTACTTTATAGTGGCTTTCACTTTGTCTAAGAGAATTTCAGGCCTGTACGACCTATCCTATGTTCCTCCTTGCATTGTATTATATAAGGTTAGGGTTACCTTGTGAACCAACTCCTCCTTTCTTCCAAAAGTGGTTTCTGAAACCAGCATTTCACAGCACATACATGTTCCAGTATTTTTTCCAAGCTTCTAAAACAAAGCTGAATACATTTTATATTGCATATACACAAGCAGCTTTGTTTCTGCCTTCACAGAGCAGTGTCCTTCAGAAAAAAATGAATAACTGTTTGTATCCTTCACAAAACAAACTGGGCAAGAAGGTATGTAATATTTCCTTGTCAATGTAATTGCCTGATTGTATTTCTTTCATCTACACTTCTCAAAATAAACCCTTGCCTAAAAGCCCAAAGCTCATTCCACTTGAACCGTGGCAAATTATATAGCCTTTTCTAGGCCTCTATCCTTAAATGACATTTTCCAAGCTTCTACTTGGTCTACAGCTTATACGTTTGTCAAGCTTTACAAGTTAAACTGTATTTCTAGTGCTAGAACTTCCATCGGGACTTCCATCATGAAGGTGTCTTGAGGCCACCCAGGAATCACATAGCTGGAGGTTATGAACCATTTCTCTGATCAGATGGACTGGATGAATAGGATGCAAAAGTTATGTACTTGTACAGATCTTTACATCCCAGTCTGTTCAATATAGCAACCCACTCTCTTTCCTCCTGCCAGTCTGCAGGATCTGAAGGTCCCCTTTCTGTATCAAGGGCAGTACAAATGTACTTGGATTCAGTGCTATACTCAATCTGAGCTAGTCTGGGAGGAGCTGGTCATTATGGAAGTGGAAAGTTTTGGAAGGGCTCGAGGCTAGATCATTAAATCAGTCAGATTGGATACGAGCAGGGGATCAAAGACCCTTTTGTCATATCAAATGGACAGGGATGAAATGATTTATCATTATGGTAAGTACATAACTTCCATATTTTCTTTCCAGTACATTGTGAAGTTTTAACAGTGAGAAGACAGGAAGGTAATCTTTTAAAGTTAGTGGTATGTAATCTGTTTATTTTGTGTTAATTATACCAGTCAGCGACATTACTTGGAAGGAAGCTTGAGAGTGCAGCAGTTTCACTTACCTTTGCTGCTATCATTAAGCTCAGATATAAAGCAGAATGCATTCATCAGTAATTTTAGGTAGGTATGCTCCCCACTTACAGCATTGATTTATGCTGAGTATGGGTTCTTCCAGAGTGAGTGAAAACTGCACAGGAATGATAAGAGTAAGCTGTTTAAGTAACAAGGTTTGACAAAAAAATCAGTCTGTTGTCTTTCTGTATATGCGTGTCTGTGTGCGAGTGTGTGTGTGTGTGTGTGTGTGTGTGTGTGTGTGTGTGTGTGTGTGTGTATATATATATATATATATATATATATATATATATATATGTAAATGAGAGAGAATATATGTATGTGTGTATATGTATATATATATATATATATATATATATATATATATATAAATGAGAGAGAGAGAATATATGTATGTGTGTGTGTGTGTGTATATATATATATATATATATATCTAAAATGGATATACATATGTGTCTGTGTATGTGCTCCTTGTCATAATTGTGCTTCCTCTGAGGTATGTGTGGAGATTACAACAAAGGGCTTAAAAAAAGGTGGCATATGTAGAAAAGATTCCTTCTAGCAGAAAGAAGGGAACAAAACTTTGGGCCACATATTGAATCAGATCACCCTGTGTAATAGATTTCTGCATAAATTCTAGTACTGGTCACTGTAAATAGAACTGCAGCAAACTTAGAGCATCCAGTAATATTTGTTAAATAATTATAATATAGACCTGGCCCACTTCCTACTAAGTTACTGCTGACTGATCTGTATTTGATAAGCCAGCCACTGATGAGATAGATGCGCCCATAGTCTGACTGTGGAAATAGCTGACTTAGCCTCAAAGCTTATGTTGATGAAAACTAGCAAGCAGAGACAATCTAGGTTATCTCAGATGAAAACCTAACATTTGACCTGCATGTGCACAAAAGTATTAAAAAACACATTGAAAATTGGGTACCCTTCATAGACATAAACAATAAACACTTTCTTAGCTGCTCTACAAAACAACTCTTGCCTTAAGCTTTCTTTTACCTTTTCCTCTATGGTGCTCCTCTCCTTACCAATATCCAGTCCTCTCTGAAGACAAAATTTGAGACCTGCTAAGTTTGCTACCAGTGCAAAATATTCTTACCATCACTGCTTCTCCTTAAACGTACTGAATTGGCTTGAACTTCCACATTACCTCACCTACTTACAATTAACTACAGCATACAAAATTACCTACAGACCAGCCCTTACTTGTATACTGACTCACTGTTATCCAAACAGACCTCTCAGATCTGTAAACCAACTTCTCCTACAAGTAGAAAAAACAAAACTTCCAGCAGGCCAAGTGCTCCACTCTTTCTCTATTGCCAAACTGTGGAATGCACTTCCATTAACAGAATCACCAGTAATGCTTCTTCCCTCAAAACATCTCTACTGCAACACATTTCCACTCTATAGCACTGCACGTTTCAGTTCTCAACCTCCCTAAACCTGATTCCCCAAACTCATAACTACTTTCACCTTCATTGACTTCCTCCTTTTAATCTAATGTTTTCTACCTTCTTTTTTTCTTCTTTTGGCTTTTCCCAGTTAGGGGTCGCCACAGCGGATCACCTTGTCCGCTCATGATTGGCAGTGGAGTTTTTACAGTGTCGAGTTGCCAGCCTGACGCCCAACCTTCCACAGAAGGCACACACATGCACTCACACTTAAGGCCAATTAAGTGTCCAATCCACCTATAGCATGTCTTTGGGATGTGGGAGGAAACCGGAGCACCCGGAGAAAACCCACGCGACCACAGGGAGGACATTCAGACTCCGCACAGAAGGCACCCCAGCCGAGGATCGAACCAGAGAACCTCTTGCTGTGAGGAGACAACACTAACCGCTGCACCATGGTGGCCGCCCCCTGAATATCGTAAGAGTGATCATCTACGCATACCTTATTGATATACTTACCTGATAACAGTATTGACTGTATGTACTCCTAAGCTATACTACTGACTTTTGTATGATTGAATCATACTCTCATGCTATATATTTTATGATACGTCCCGCAGAACAAATCTTGATTAGTGTTAATGTCATAAAAATATTAAGCTATTGACATTTTTTCTTAGTCTACCTAACCATGACAACTTACAGGTACATCTAATTCTCTTTTATTGTACTGTAATTAATGTAGTTGCTAATGACTAGCTGCTACTTTTCCACAACTGTATCTACATACTTTTTATACTCCAAGTATGTATTGAACAGATACTTTGTTTAACTGTATCTGAGATTTTTTCTGTTTGTATGCACTTTATTTAACTGTGACTGTTCCATTCTGTGTGTGTATTGATGTGGAACTTTTCTCCCTCAACCTCCACTGAAAATGGACACACACTGGCCCAGTGGACTTTCCCGGTAAACAAATGCAAATAAATATATAAATTTTGTAACATACTGCAGAAACTTAACTGTGTTGTACATAGTCGTGTCTGTGAGGAAATTGTGGTTTAACATGTAAAGTTGTAGGGCAATCCTAACAGGCAACTAATGATAGCAGCCCTTCAACACTAATGACAGCAACCCTACTTTAAGCATCTATTGATCTCTTGCCACTCTTTGAGCTTTATAGAGTCCCTGTTAAATTCTTACATGTTAAAAGTCATAGATGTGGACCCTGAATTTCTTTCTAGAACACTATAGTGTCTGGTACTATTTCAGTAATTAAATGGCAGCATTAGGTACTGCTGCTTAGAAATGCTGGTAACAGTTACTGGGAAGAATATTGTATGACCAAAGATATTCATATAATGTACAAGTCTGATGATGCATTCTTAATAGACTATTTTTAAATGTTTTTCTGTACTTTATAGTGTCCACTACCTGCATATTTACAGGACTGCTTGTGAATGATTGTTTGCTTTGCTAGTCCTGGTAGCTGTGAATGCAAACTGGTGGAAATTTGTGAATTCAGAAATCCTATGAGAAGAATTTGCTTTGGGGGTCTCGAAACAGAACCGATGAGAGCAGAAACTGGACAGGTTCATGCAAGCCTGGACCGAGGTGAAAGTTAGAAAGCTGTGTAAGGGTTGCCAGTACAACAGGAGTAGGACCATCAGAGGGTGTTGAAGGGTGATTTTTTCTGCTTGGACAGAATTTTGTGTTTGCCTAGGGTATCTTTATATTGGTAGCTTGCATTTCTGTTTCAAAGCTCTGTACCATGTCGTTGAACTATGCTTGTATGTTTGCTCTGGTTCACTGTTGCAGCTGAACCGCAGATAAATTCCTGTCTGTTGGTGGTTGCTGTGTTTTAATACAGAAGCTTATATATTTTAGTTTATAATGGTATAAGTCTGAACAAACTGGAGACAGTTTCTGGAATCCAGATGGAAACTTTGGGCATATTGCGTTAAAAGTATTATTCAGGTCAACTCAAAACCACTGTGTCTGTTAGTTTGAACCTACAGATTATCTTCAGACTGTTGTTTCTAATCAGTAATGGGAGAAGCCAAAGTTTCTAGATCTCGACTAACAGGTGGCTAAGCTTTAGCAGAAACGTTGAGGGCATGTTACGAATGTTATCTATATGCATATAGGATGGGGAATATAAAATGTTAGATGAAAGGACTTTTTAGATGCTATTTTTCTAAAATAGCACTGAATATCAGCTTGCACTAGAATGGACATTTTATCCTGCTGTCCTTCCTCTCTAACCACTTACATACCTTCCTATTGTGTTTATAATCACATAAAATAGTAGGAAAAATCTATGCTGCTTATATTTGGGCATTATAATATTTATTTGCAGGAAGGCAAATGGACTACTCAGCATAAAGTAATTGATTAATTTCATTATCAAGATATTCTTTGCTTTCTTGTATAATAGGCATCTAGTGACTTTTTTTTCAGATGTAACATCATCTCCATCTTGAATATTTAAGCTGTGTAACAGTCCTTCATACAAATCAGGTCTGCTAATAATGTTTACGAAAGTGATGTGAAATAAAGCAATATTTTCAAGCGAGTCAAACTGCAAAGCCACAATATTGTAGTTCTTGTTTACTTCTAAATATATAGTTTTTAATATGTCAAAATACTGTTAATTTTGAATGTAGCCTCGTTTCTCTTAAGACTGTTATCAGCTTTGCTGTATAGCATAATTAATGTCACACATAGAAGGGTTAAAATGAGTTCATGGTAAAATATATATTTTACATTATCTATTTGTTGACTGAGTAATCCCATTGGATATAGTTTTACTTTCCAGGGTTGACCCTGGAGCACAGATTAAGTGACTTGATCGGAGTCGCGCAGTAGATGAATGGAGAAGGAATCAGCCCTGTACACTGGGCACAGGATCTAGCTCATTAACAGCTCAGAGCTTCAGATTTCCTTTTATTCCTCTGTTGCAGTATTCTTAACATGTGGGAGTTGCCAGCTGCAACTACCTGACATCAGCAAGTGTACAAAAGACTTTTACTATTAAAGGGTGCATGGTACGTCGCAAGTAGGCTGCTGTCGGACATTGGCCATAAAAGTGACGTATACATGCACCATCCTCAGAACTTATTTCTCACCAGTCAGGAGGCTTCACCTATACGTACGGTCTGTATCGTCTCAACCAGGGAAGTGTTTCTGAATGTTGTCCACAGACTGGGTACACTGCAAATAGGTCTTTTTGCCTCCCCCGTGAACAGACAGCTTTCATGATTTTGTGCCAGAGATCCTCATCCTCTGGTTTGGAAGGTGAAAGCCCTCAGTTTTTCATGAAAGGGGATATTTCTGTATGCATTCCGTCCCTTTCCTCTCATTCCAAAAGTCCTGCTAAAGATTCATTAGGACTAACCAAAAATCTTGATAGTGCCCCCCTTTGGCCAAGACAGAATTGTTTCCTCCTGCTCCTGCATTAAGCTAAGGGCAATCACCACAAGTTACTCCACAGAATGGACCTTCTCACACAACACATAGGAACTCTTACTCATCTCCACTTGTCTACTCTTCAGCTTTCATTATGGGTGATAGGGTCTTAATTCCTTTCAGACACCTTTTTTCAGAGAACATGCTCAGGGTTCTGCAGGAGGCTGGGAAACCCAGTACTAGAAAATCTTACCTGTCCAAATGGAAGAGATTTTCAATTTGGTGCCTTTCTCAAAACCAGGACCCACTGACAGTGGAAGTCCTACTGGTACTCTCATACCTGTGTGAATTACTGGATGCTGGCTTAATTTACTCTTTAGTCAAAGTACACGTGTCAGCTATTTCGGCCTGTCTGCCCCTGTCTCCTTTTAGCTTCTAGATTTGAGGTTAAACTATTCTTAAAAGGCATCCTTCACATAAGACCTCCCCAGAAAATATGTTGTACCCCCCCGGGATCTTTAACTTTGTATTGGAGAAGCTGACCCTTGCTCCTTTTGAGCCGGCAGTTTCTGGTTCCTTGAAGTTTTGCTCCTGGAAAACTATTTTGCTGCCTGTGCTGAGCTTAGCCAGAACTAAAGCCCCTAATGGCTTCTCCTTTCTTGGTGTTCCATAGAGACAGAGTGTCTCTCTGCACGATCCCTACCTTTATGCCTCAAGGGGTAAATGAGTTATCCCTCAACCAGTCTTTTCATTTACCTACCTTTTTCCCCACTCGACAGAACTCTGCAAAGAGGATTCTGCATACCTTTGATATGCACAGAAAGCTTAGGTGCTATCTTGACAAAACAAAGGATATCAGGAAATGTGACCAGTTGTTTGTCTCATTCCATCCAAGAGCTTTTGGGCTCCATGTTTCTAAACACACCATTTCCAGCTGCTATGAGCATCATAGAAAGAGACTCCCTTCTGTTAACACGCACTCTTACCAGGTATGTTGCGTCCACTGGTGCCTTCTTCAAATGACTGGACACTCGCTCCATGCTGGTTGCAGCCACCTGGTCTAAAGTCCATACCTTCACCAAACAATACAAACTGGACAATATTTCCAAATCTAGGGCAGGCAAGGTTTGTAAGGGCTATTCTCTGTGGCTTCATAGAGAGCACCACTGCCCCCTACCCTTCCCCTTTCCTCATGATCTTTGGTATTCTCCCTCACGTTAAGAATACTGCAACAGAGGAATAGAAGGACATAGATTAGTGGTGTAAAATCTTACCATAATGATATATGGCCTTCTCTTCTCTGTTGCATTATTCCAGCCCTCACTCCTTCCTCCTGACTTTCTTTTTCCTTGGATGCATGTAGCCTATATACTTCCTTTAGATGGGTGTTCCTCCTGGGACACACTCTTCTGAGAATGGAGCGTGCATATGTCACTTTTATGGCCAACGTCCAACAGCATCCTACATGGGATGTACCACTCACCCCTTAGTAGTAAAAGTCTCTCGTATACTGGCCAATGTTGGGGTGTCACAGCAGGCAACTCCCTCATGTTAAGAATACTGCAACAGAGAAGAGAAGGACATCTATTGTTATGGTAAGATTTTATACAACTAATCTTTTCCCTGTGCTGCCAAGCTGTATATATATATATATATATATATATATATATATATATATATATATATATATTGCCTGACACCCATAAACCTTGATCCATTTTGAATGCAGTGAAGGATTTCTGTTTTTGTTCTGTTTGCTGACTACTAGTTTATTTTATTGGCCATGTATCTTTAACCGGTTCTACTTCAGTTCTTTGTGGCAGGCCAGGATTTGGCTTTGGTATATCTCTATTCTGAATTTGTATTACATGAACTTTACAATTTTTTTTCTCAGGTTCATGGTGTGATTAGCTAAGCCCAGCATTCTTAGTGCTGAGATTTTCAACTAGTTAAACTGTTCAGATTATAACTGTATGTATTTTCAGTAAATTAGAGCCAGCATAACTGTTAAGTACCAGCAGTCGAGCCAGAAAGTAAAAAGTACAACTTTTCTTGTGTATAAAACACACTTGCAAAAAGACAAACCTTTCTTTCCCTTATTAGCCTGAGAGAATTTGTTGACATTTTTTGTCAGTACTGTCTGCCATACGCACATCATTGAATTCTTCTGCGTGCACATATAGTTGCCTGTTCGCTAAGTGTCTAATTAGTGAAGTAGTATTTTATTAGCATTAAAAAAAGTGTATCTGGACTTGGGTTTGCTCAGAGTAACAGCAGGTTGTATTTTTGTTTTCAGCTTATTTATCCTGTGGTTTAACTATGAGTTATGTTTACTGCAAAATCACATTATGATTTTCCTTAGTCATAAATCAGTGGTCAGTATTTTAGCAGTAATCCACGACTGGGTGTGAGCAGTGCAGGATTTACTCACAGTTGGCATGGCTTCATCACGAGGGTAAAGTCCAAGTGATTAAACAAAGCCACCCATTACCCCCACACAAAAGTGGATTATTGCTATTGTACAGGGATGTTATTTAAGAAAAGAAGTTACATTTTCTAAATAGTGTCATTGTATTAAAGGACTTCAGTGTTCTACCAGCTTCTCATAGTGTGGTACTGCGCATGTTCTGCTGTAGATGGGTGTAGTTGAGTAGTACTTTTCTGTCCTACCTTCTGTCTTACATGGTCCTTATGAAATATTTCTGTATTTACAGTTTTGCAGAATGCGAGATATTTTCCTCAGATTCTTGGTCTTTTTTTTAAAGCTGTTTGCAGGTAAGTAATTGAGGAATGACGTCACTGAATACTGCTAGATATGTTAATTTAATGTTGTGCCGTGGAGCTGCATATATGGGTGCTTTTGGCATTTTTCTTTTAATGTATTTTTTCCACACAGTTTAGTAGAAGCAGAAAGACTTTTTTTTCTCTACGTCTTAAGTCCACTTACTGTTGTTGAAAAGCAGTACTGATGGAAGTTATTCTGCTGCGGTTTAGCGTGAGCAAGCTAATTGGCTTTCCTGATCAGCCTGCATGTTTTTGAATAGTATTTTTTTTTTTTAATTAATGGTGTACCTTTCAGTTCCTTTGCTTGAGTTTTGAAGAAACTCAAACATATGAAGTAATTGGCAAGAATATGCCGCAGTGGTATGGCGGTAGAGTTGTTACCTCACAGCAATAGGTTCTCCCGTTCGATTCTCGGCTTGGCTTGGGAGGGCCTTCTGTGTAGAGTCTGCATGTCCTCCCCGCGGTTGGGTAGCGTTCGAAAGACATGCATGCATAAATGGGCGTGCCTTCATTGAAGGTTGGGTGTCGAGCTGGCACCTCGGCGTTTCGTAAAAAAAAAAAATCTACTGTCAGTCATTAGCGGACCGGAGTTCTGCTGTGGCGACCCCTTACCAGGAAAAAGCCGAAAGACAAACAACAACAACATGATTACTTTAAAAAACTGACACACTTCATTTAAAAGTTGATGAAAGGAGAGGTTGTACTGTAGCTGTGCATATTTTTCAGTGGAAGAGAGGATAATCAGCTTTGTTGAATAGCTGTAACAACCAGCTGGCTGAATGAGCGATGAATAAAATTCTGTAAAATTATGTAGGATTGGTACTGCCGGACTTCTTTCAGGTGGTGTATGTTGGATTTACAGTAGGCATATTGACTGGATTGCCCAGTCAGCATGCACGTTTTTGAATGTGAATGACTGTTTATTGTATAATTTTAATTTAACCTAATTTTGATGCCTTCTGTATAAGCAACTGTATCTGAAGATTCTGCCCCTGGTACTTCTAAATGTAAAACATTGTCTATTGATTATCAATATTGGGTCTACTTCTAAGTGATCACACTGTTGATTTCCTATGGTGTGTGGTAAATTTCTGCAGTTACTTTTGGACTGGGCTGCGACGGAAAAGGTTCTGCAGAGCAGCCCATCTCACTGGTTAACAAAGGTGAAGTAGATTTTCTGTTGATAATACTGTCCCAGATGTCTGATAGTGACCCAATGTAAAATGTAAAAACGAAATAAACTTAGAATAAACACAAACGCCCTGGAGGGTAGAAAGCTGTAATCACAAGGAAAACACGATGTTACCAACACACGGACACTTTATTCACAACGAAAATCACAGTATGTTAAAGCGCTTTTCGTCTACCTAAATAGGTAGACTTCCTCAGAACAAACAATTTAAACTGCTTAAGAAAGCTTTAAATACTAAGCCATATCAACAAGTAGTAACAGCTGATAGCAATCAAATCAATTCAAGCTCAAGTAACCTAGAGTTTTAAAAAATTTAAAATGACAGTGCACTGTTATGTAAACACTATACATGCTAAGCATAAATGGTAGATCCTGTAACAAGATACCCTCCCTCATAATTATAAAAAGAACAATAAAACTTCACAATAAATACCATACATGAGTTACAGTTAGTTCTATATCTTAGTTCATAAAGTCTTCCATTAATTTTGAACTTATTTGTTTCCAGAATACTACTACATCTATTACAACTTTGGCATTTAAACATGCCAGGTGTCCTTGCTGGTAGTGTACTTGGCGCAGTGCCAGCAATGTCCCGGTTTCTACGTTGGTAAAACCGAACGTAGACTCCGGGATCGTATTTATGAGCATCTTTATGCAATTAAAAAGGATAAACAAGAAAATGCATTGGCAAAACACACTTCTATGTGGAAGGATCATCAGTTTAAATTTTTGATTATTGACCAGGTAGTTGATAAACAACAAGGACCCCTCTTACATTTGTTATTAGAGGAAAAAGAGTTGAAATGGCAGATTAGATTGAATTCGTATTCATTCCCAGGACTTAATGATCAGTGTTCAATTAGTTGTGTACTAAAACTGAAAAGTTTAAAAAGGTGACACTTTTGGTCATAATTTATTTGCATATTTTATAGAGTGACATGAGCTTATATTATGTATGTATTTTTTCTATGTTTTTTCTAAGCTGTTTTACATTTGTATTTTTATTTATTGTGAAGTTTTATTGTTCTTTTTATAATTATGAGGGAGGGTATCTTGTTACAGGATCTACCATTTATGCTTAGCATGTATAGTGTTTACATAACAGTGCACTGTCATTTTAAATTTTTTAAAACTCTAGGTTACTTGAGCTTGAATTGATTTTGATTGCTATCAGCTGTTACTACTTGTTGATATGGCTTAGTATTTAAAGCTTTCTTAAGCAGTTTAAATTGTTTGTTCTGAGGAAGTCTACCTATTTAGGTAGACGAAAAGCGCTTTAACATACTGTGATTTTCGTCGTGAATAAAGTGTCCGTGTGTTGGTAACATCGTGTTTTCCTTGTGATTACAGCTTTCTACCCTCCAGTGACCCAATGTAATCAGTGCAGCTGTCTTTCATGAATTCCATACATTTCATGTAGACTATTATAGAGAACAGGAAGTATTCCTAGCTTCCCTCAAGTTGCCTAGAAAAATTCAGAGGCAAGAAGTTTGTTTGGTAACAGCAGATGACAGCGAAAACAAGATGAGGCAGTAGCAGTTTCACGTCTGCAATAACTTAAGCATTCTCATGAAAATACTTTCACTGTAGATTCTCAGGGAGTGTGGAAGCTAAGATCTGTATAAGTTCTTAATTGCTTTACATGCAGTGATTAATGTAGGATATTTCCAAGTGTATAATAGCAACATGCTTATAGCGTAGTTGCTGATTGATCACATTCAGTAAAGTGTTCCAATTGTCTTGAAATAGATTTTTTGTATAGTATATGGGATGTAGAAGATAATCCTAAATAGGAAGGATCATATTCAAAACTTCTGTTTTATGGCGCAAAGAGCAGTGGTGCCGTGGAAGAAGTTTTCTGTTTCAGTGGATCTGAGAGTGAATCATTCTGTACCCTATTAAACACGTGTTAACTGTTCTGTTTAGCCACTTCAGTCTTTTTTTCCTCTGAGGAAGCGTAGGAAGAGCTCAGAGCTGCTAGGGTAGTTGATCTTCTACCTGGATAGACTAGATAACTCTTTAAGATGGTAGAACCATATGATTTGAGAGATTGGTAAAAATAAATGACTCGAAAAAGCTCAGAATGCTCCTCACTGGATTTGTGTTTGTACCCAGTCTGGTACTAAACTAAAGCTGGAGATAGGAGTGTCAGCTTGTTTATGAAGGGTTGGGAGTAAAAGCCTTGCTGTTTGTATGCTGTTTGATGCAGTTTGCTAATGAACCTTAGTTTGTAATAAAACACCTTTGGATGGAAGAGTTAGCATGCCGGCCATAGGTTTTATTTCCTCAGTTGACTACAGATTTGAAAACATGCTGAAATGTATTTCTTTTTTGGACAGCTTATCTGCCTGTTAAATTAGGCATTGTTTGAATTTCTGGCTGCCTTCAATAAGAGTGCCAGGCAACATCCTCTGCCACTTCTGCTGATGTACAAGACTATGGTTTGTGGCAATTGCAAGGTGAACAAGGCACTAAAATGCAGCAGGCATGATTTTTCCTTCTTTTTTTGCATTCAGGATGTTGTACAGGATTGAAATTTATTGTTTGCCCACACCAACACATTTCATGATTGTGTGAAAATGCACCTTTTGCTGTGTGGAACTTCACATAAAGGCTATCTTGTTATGATTATTAAATTGACTTGTGTTTTTACCTTGCAGGTTTAGAAACATGAATTATAGGGCCAGGAATGGATAAGAACCTATGATAAATGTTCAGTAAACCCATTGTGTTCTTTGTAGCATGTGTTAAATACCTGGGGTAGTGCACAGTGTTCCTAAAGATAAAAAGGATGTTATGGCCCATTTAATTTATGGGAACCAATGAGACTGAGCATATCTGCATCCATGTATGAAACTGAGATCTTTGTTTTGATTTCTCCAACAATGTGTGGTATCTGGAGCATTGAATATGTTGCTGGTAGGGTGTGGGTGTCTCCACTTAGTGCTACTTTAGCTTTACATTTCAAGTCTTTTCAGCTGGTGATGGACTTTCTTTTTGTTGTCGGCTGCTTTTACCCTCTGCGATAGCCATAATTGTATGCTTTATATTGGATATGTAAGCACCGGTGTGTTACATGATGTTTATACTTGGAACATTTATGGTAAAATCCTGATTTAGTGTGGAGCAGATGTGAAAGGGCATGCTTAAAATGCAGTATTCTTTTGTTTAGGGGTGCTTCCATACTTTGTCACTTTTAGGATCGATGGCAAATCAATTGGTGCTGTAAGTACAACTCTGCATAGTTTATTCTTTGTAGGTTTTATGTGCATGGGCAATCTTCAACGACTTCTTTAAGAAAGGAGAATTTTGAAATCCCATTTAATCAGGGCTCTGGGATATTAAGTCAGCTGTAGAAATTGATGGCTTCCATTTGGGTGGAGCTGAAGAGGGTATTGAGCTTTGGAGGTTTTGTATAAAGAAAGGCGGGTTGCAGATGCGCTGTTTTTTTTTTTTTACCTGAGCTAATTGAAGTAATGTGGAGGGGTAGGATATAACCTATATAGTTCAGGCTACTGCAACAGTGACCTATTCAAACATCTGCTGTTATGGTAAGTTAACTTAAACTGCACTTTGTTTCAAAGTACAACAGTGTCAAGTGGTATATCTTGTGAATTTTCACATGCTGTACTATGTGGGGGCGAGTATATTGTTTTTCCATTTTGTAAGGCTTTCCTTTATTTATTTATTTTCTAAACATGTTTCCTGGTGAGGGTTGCGGTGGTAGCAAGGTGAGATCAGACTTTCCCAGTCCTAGCAACAACATCCATCTCACTGTGTGTCATATCCAGACATTTCCAGCAGTCAAGCTGAAAAATGGAAACCTTCCAATATGGTCTGGATCAAATTCCGTATCTTTTCCCAATGGAGTCACCCTGGGTCACTTCCCATTCTACTCAATGACTGGCCTAAATGAGTGTTGAGTACAGTAGTACAACTGCATCCCTTAGCCTGGATGCAGTACCCTTAGATATAAGCTATACAATAAAAAAAAAACTTGCTTACAAAAGAAGGTATGTGGTAATCAAAGGACAGGTCATTTTAGACATAGGTTCCAAGGTCCCCTAACTACTGGATACGTTTTCAGGGGTGTGTTGTCAGTGTAATGATTACAGAGAATCATGCTAGCTGAAGGATACAGTTATACACTTCTTGACATTTTAGGTTTATTCCATGCTTTGAACATCAGCTATTTGTTCAGGATAGACCCTCTTGGAGGATCTTGGTATCTTCTGGTGAATTTATGATGGCACCAAACTTTGTCGGCCACAAACCCTTAACATTAGCTCTGAGAAGTAATTCCTAGAAGAGTGCCCCATGTACTGAACCCTAGAGTGCACTGCTAGTCACAGTCCTTTTGTAGGAGGTAGAACCACCAGCCGTAACTTCCTGGGTTATGTTTGTGAGCCAGTGTACTGCCAGCAAGTTACATAGGGATTGACATTTAGCTGGGAGAGTTTATTTGCGATACCCAAGTGTGGGAAAGTGCTGAATTCCTTTGTGAGGTCTAGATATATGGTGTGTACTGTTTTGACCTTCTTGATTGTTTCATTAACTTTTTCAAAGAAGTTGATCAGGTTAAGGAGGAAGAACCTGCTCTTTATGTATATGAACTGAGTTTGATTGACACTTTGTAGGTTACCTATATCCTTTTTAATTCCATAATCTTTTCCATAGCCTTACAGAGAAAACTAGTCAGGCTTATGGGTCTGTTGAATTCCTCCCTTTGTGCAAGGGAATGACTATTGCTGTCCACCATTCATCAAACATGAAGCCTGTTTTAAGGTTTATATCTTCTGTAGGAGATTAGACAGGTCACGTGTCAGGCTGAACAGTAGGCATCCCATGTGTTATCTGCCCATAGACATAGTAAGGAATGTTTTGTGATTATCCTTCACTTGGGTGGATATTTTGCCTTGTGTCTGGCTGATTTGATCAGGTATTGAAGTTCCTTGTTTAGTTTAGCAAGAGTGTGTTTTGGCATCTTGAGAGTTGGATTTATTTTTGCGTGCAGCTAGTTTTTGCTTTTATTGTAGAGCCTGTTTATATTTGGGTTCTGCTGCAGGAGTTTATTTTTGAATTTGTGGTTGTATTTATTTTTGAGAGAAGCGGATGTGTTTGTGCAGCTGTTTACATGTGCTTTGTATTTGACAGTGAAGGATTCTGCATGATCATTAGGGTCATCAAGATGGAAGAGGCTTTTGAATTTAGGCAGGCCATCATTCATATTTAGTAGAATAGCATTTGCATATTTTTTGAATACCGAGGTATTAGAAGATGCTACAGGCATCAGTCTTATGGTGAATGTGGTTAACTTGTGGCCTTTTCTGATCAGGGAGAAAGTTGCAATCAGCAGGGAGTAAAGCTGTGTCATCTTGGTAAGCAATAAGTCCAGGATTTTATCGGCCCTGGTTGGGATGCAGAGTAACTGGTCCAGGACATTTGTATTGAAATCCTGAAATGGCTGGGCATACATGTATGACAATTAAAAATGTGGTGCATATGTAAGTTAAGGTAACAGTAATAGGTAAAAAAAAATTCAGCTTTGACCACAAATTTACATTCTGATGCACTGCAGTAATAATATTAACAAAGGTCAGAGCAAAAATACAGGCACGAGAACCCTGCACACCAGTATATCAAGACAAGGATTAAGATTAAAAGTAAAAGAAGTGGCATCAGCTCATGTACCTTCAGTGCAGAGGTGAATGAAAAATAAGCAGCACTGAGTGGTACTTATTAATTCACCAGTATCGTGTGGTGTCTGGTTCTCAAGCTTATGGCTCAACTGTCCATGGTTCATATTATTGCAGAGAAAAGTTGCTGATCATGGAGTCTTGACCTCTTATTTTTGCAGGAAGGGCAAGCCAACCTTCGCCCCTTCATACAGTGTGTATGTATGCATACATGTATATAAATATAAAGATATATACAGTGGATATAAAAAGTGTATACACCCCTGTTAAAATGCCATGTTTTTGTGATATAAAAGAGGAGACCACAATAAATCATTTCAAAACTTTTCCCACCTTTAATATGACCTGTAACCTGTACAATTCAATTGAAAAACAAATCTGTTAGGAGAAAAAATATAAAAAAATAAAAAACGTACATTAAGCCGGTTGCATAAGTGTGCACACCCTTAAACTAATACTTTGTCTGAAGCACCTTTTGATTTAATTACAGATTTCAGTCTTCTTTGGTAGGAGTCTGTCAGCATGGCACATCTTGACTTGGCAATATTTGCTCACTCTTCCTTGCATAAGCACTCCAAATCTGTCAGATTGCGAGGGCATCTCTTGTGCACAACCCTCTTCAGGTCACCTCACAGATGTTCTATTAGATTTAGGTCTGGGCTCTGGCTGGCCATTCCAAAACTTTAATTTTCTTCTGATGAAGCCATTCTTTTGTTGATTTGGATGTATGCTTGAGGTCATTGTCATGTTGAAAGGTGAAATTCCTTTTCATCTTCATCTTTCTAGCAGACTCCTTAAGGTTTTGGGCCAAAAGTGACTGGTATATGGAACTGTTCATAATTTCCTCCACCTTGACTAAAGCCTGAGTTCCAGCTGAAGAAAAGCAACCCCAAAGCATGATACTGCCACCTCCAATCTTCACTGTGGGGATGGTGTCCTTTTGATGATGCTAAGTGTTGGTTTTGTGCCAAACGTACCTTTTGGAATTGTGGTCAAAAGGTTCAAATTTGGTCTCATCAGACCATAACACATTTTCCCCACATGCTTTTAGGAGACTTGATGTATTGTTTTGCAAATTTTAGCTAGGCCAGGATGTTTTACTGTGCAATAAAAGGCTTCCGTCTTGCAACCCTACCCCATAGTCCAGACATATGGAGAATACAGGAGCGTGTCATCATACCAGTACACAACCAGTACTTTCCAGAAATTCCTGCAGTTGCTTCAGTGTTGCTGTAGGTGTCTTGGCAGCCTCCCTGACCAGTTTTCATCATGTCTTTTCATCAATTTTGGAGGGACATCCAGTTCTTTGCAACATGACTGTTGTCCCATATTTTCTCCACTGTTTGACTATCTTCACTGTGTTCCATGGTATATCCAATGCTGTGGAAATTTGTTTGTACCCTTCTCCTGACTGATTCAACAATGAGATCCCTTTAATGCTTTGTAAGCTTTCTGCGAACCATGGCTTTTGCTGTAGCAGGCAACTGAGTAAATGTCAGGAAAATCCTACTAGGACAGCTGAACTTTATTTGGGGTTAATCAGTCTCTTTAATTGATGTCAGGTGTGCACCCAAGAAGACTGAATGCTGTAATTAAATCAAAAGATGCTTCAAACAAAGTATTAGTTTAAGGGTGTGCACACTTGTGCAACCAGCTTATTGTATGTTTTTTATTTTTTATATTTTTCCCCGAACATATCTGTTTGTTTTTCAGTTCAAATTTACAGGTTATAGGTCACATTAAAGGTGAGAAAAGTTTTGAAATGATTTATTGTGGTCTCTTTATATCACAAAAAACTGGCATTTTAACAGGGGTGTGTGCACTTTTTATATCCACTGTGTGTATATAGGTGTGTGTGTGTGTGTGTGTGTGTGTACACTATGAGAAGACATTTTTAGAGTTAATTAACAAAGTTGAATGTGACCACAAAGATGTTTTTATTACAATAGATGTAAAGGATCTCTATACAGTCATACTCCAGGATATAGGTATTGCATGGGTTACTGAATTCTTGTTTCATAAAGGGGTCCACCAAGATGAGAGTAATCACTATGAGGAGCTGTTTCACCTGGTTTTGGATAACAATTACATTTTATTTGATGGAAGATATTAGTTACAGAAGAGTGGGGTAGTCATGGGGTTACCTTGTGGCTTTATTTTTGCAAACCTAGTCATGGCCCATTGGGAGCATAAGTTCTTATTTTAAAATGATGTGAAAGCATCCTTCCAGCTTTGTCTGGTACCTGGATGATATATTTATCCTTTAGAAGGACAAGGTTGATTCCTTTATGGAATACATTAATTCTACAACTATCTTTTTAAATTTTACACATGAATGTGTATCAGGTAAGATAGCCTATCTGGATGTATTGTTGGAGAAAGACTCTGCCCAACAGATATACATTCACTATTTAGAGAAAAAAGACTTACTCTAACACTATTCTTCATTATACCAGCTCACACCCTCAGCATCAAAAAAGGTCAGTAGTAAAGAGGCAGCTCATGAGGGCAGCAAGGATGATTACTTTAGACTCACAGTTTGACGAAGAGTGCAGTAACTTAGTGGAAATATTTGTCTGGAGAGAATATCCAATACCTCTTCAGGAATTAACAAGAGAAGTATTCAATAAAAGAACAGCAGGACATTTTAGACTTATTTTAAGTACTTCACTTGTAGGGCTTACATCTTGTACACAATCTTCTAGGCTGGATGGAACACAATATAACTTTAGCCCAGCCACCAGTTTTATTAGGTTTTGCAGTGATTCTGAAAACTTAAGTGGATTTTAAACAAAAACTGGGTTATTATGTGTGATGACATTCTAGTTAAAAACAAAGTAGGTGAAAGACCCACTATAGTATACCGTAGGGGCTCTAATTTTATAACTACCCTGGAGAATATGACAAGCAACAGTGCCAGCAATACACATAATAGCAATCATATACCCACTATGAAAAAATGTGGGCATTACCCATGTTGTAAATATATTTTTTACTGGTGACTCTATTAACATTTGTGGTAAGGAGCATCTGTAAAGGGTACTGTGAGTCCAGGGGAGTTGTAGGATTATGCCAGTTCTGCCCATGTTTTTATATAGGTAAAATGGAACATAGATTACGGGTCTGGATTTATGAATGCAAATCTTTTTGAACACGAATATGATATAAAAAAATACATCTGCGTAATGCATTAGCAAAACATGCCCACAAGTACCCTAACCACCATTTCAAATACTTTGGTTATAGAAAAGGCCAATATCAGTATGAGTGGGGGTCCATGGACACTGATTTTTAGAAGGATAAAGAATTATTTTGTCAGCTACTTTTAAATGCTTGCAGCTGGCCAGGCTTGAATGATTACTGCTCGATCAGTTGTATTTTAAAGCATAAATCTTTAACCAGATAAAGCACCATTATTATTATTATTATTTCCATTTGGGTATGTTTACATGTCAATAATCTTAGAGAATGTGTATTTTTAATAATTTTATTTTTACTCTTTTGGTTGTGTTATTTTTAATATATATGTTGTTGTTTGTCTTTCGGCTTTTCCCAGTAAGCGGTAGCCACAGCGGAACTCCGGTCCACTAATGATTGGCAGTAGATTTTTACGAAATGCCGAGGTGCCAGCTTGATGCCCAACCTTCAACGAAGGCACGCCCATTTACGCACGCATGTCTTTCGAACGCTACCCAACCACGGGGAGGACATGCAGACTCCACACAGAAGGCACTCCCAAGCCCAGCCGAGAATCGAACGGGAGAACCTCTTGCTGTGAGGTAACAATGCTACCGCCGTACCACCGCAGCAGCCTACGTTTTTAATATATATTTTTAATAAGTTTATTCAGTGCATTTTAAAGTTTTTAGTGAATGAATATTCTCACATTTTTAGATTTCTGTGCTTAATGCACTTTAAGTTGCACTTTTTACAGCACTTTTAAGAAATATAAATTGGAGGGTTTAATGATATCATCCTTAGATCAGATGAGCATTTTGGGCCTTATTTAAAAACCTACCTTTTGTTTTTTTAAGCTCATCTGAAGTTCATTACTGTTACATGAATGAAAGCGCTCATTTTTGGATAATAAAAGTTTTTACAAGAACCTTGCTGCTCTTCTGGCAGCTAACACAGTTTATGTTTTACAAGTTTGTTTTTGGTCTCTGCAGCTTTGGATTGTTTCACATTATCAGTTCTCTACCTTACCCTTTGATCTATCCCCTGCACAAAGAGTGTTCACAAATAATCAGGCTCCAGTTATAGCTCATACAGGCTATCCACATTTTTTCATACTTTGAAAAAGATTCTGGAAAGATGTAAGTTGCCCAAGTAATCTCTCTCGGGTGAGAGATCCCTTATAAAAGCTGAGATTCCAAAAGAACATTCAAAAATATTTCTTGACTGTTTCACACAGCATTGTGTTCCTAGGATGTCAGCTAGACACCTCAGTTCAAAGAGCATTTCTTCCACAGGAAAAAGATCTTTATTTAGGTCTATTTCTACGTTTTTCCACTCAGACTTTGGTCACTGTGAAGGAATACCTCAGAATGTTGGTTTTCATGATACCCTTGGCAAGATTCCACATGAGAAAGATGCAATGGTATCTCAAATCTTGTTCCTAGAATCAACACCCTTTATCTTTTCAAATGCCAGAGCAAAGGTTTCTCAGAAGAGAAATATTTTGGTTGAGAAAACAGATATCCTTAAATCTGGGTCTCACCTTCTCCCTCCCTGCTGCAAAGCAGTCACTCACCGCAGATGAAGTGCAGGCCTGGGTGTTGGACACCAAGGACAGACATAAGTGCATCAATATCACGGAGGTGCTTAACATGATAAAGGCACTCAACTCTTTGAACCATCTTTGGTCCCCGGGACCTCTTCAACTGGTTACCAATTACACCATAGTCATGTTGTACATCAACAAGCAACGGGGAACCAAGTCATACCCCCCCTTTGTAGACTAGCCATGTTAGCTTGGGATATTGTTTTACAGAACAGTCTGTCTACAGGCATCCTACATTCTGTCAGAACAAAATTGTGTGGCAGACATGCTGAGCAGAAACAGGGCAGATCCTCACAAATGGAAACTAGATTATAGAGTCTTCCAAGATTTCACCCATCTGTGGAGAGTTCCTCAAATAGACCTCTTTGTCCCTCTCTTTACAATCAACTGGAGAGATTCTGTTCCAGGGCTCCATGCAAGAAGGCCTGGAAGATGAGATTCCTTTTCTTTTCCTTGGACAGGAATGTACCTGTATACTTTTCCACCCTTTCTAATAATGTCCAGGGTACTGATGAAGATTTGGAAAGAATCCCCAAAGATCATTGTGGTGTCTTCCTTCTGGCCCAGGCAACTGTGGTTCTCCATTCTTTTGGAAATGGCCAGGGGCCATTACCACAAGCTTCCTCACAGATTGAACCTAGTCACACAAGAACAGGAGTGTTTTATACACCCCATCAGTCATCTTCAGTTGACTGCCTGGATGATGGTCGTTTAGGTACCTGTTTACTGTGGATGTGCAGTAGGTACTAATGGAGGCAAGAAAGCCTGCTGCTAGAAAATCACATATCAGCAAATGGAAAAGGTTTTCTAGTTGGTGCCAAAAAACATAATCAGCACCCATTCAGAGCTAGTTGTTCTCAGGTTTTACATTATTTCTGTGAGTTACTATGGCTTTTTCCTCTATGAAGGTTAATTTATTAGCCATTTCAGCATGTCTATTCATGGATCCTCTATCAATGCAGTGTCATGTCAAAATGTCCTCGAAAGGGTTTTTTTTACAATAGGCCCTCAAGGAAAACTGTGGCCCTTCCTCGGAATCTTAATTTTGTGTTAGGGAAGCACAACACAGCACCTGTGCCATTTGAATCAGCTAATTTGGTTGACTTCAGGTTCTTATAATGGAAAACAGCTTTATTGATGGCTCCTACCTCTGTAAGAAGGGTGATTTGAGTTGCAAGCTGTAATGATGTTGTCACCCTTATCTCATTTTCCATAGGGACAGGGTTTGTTTGAAAACTAATTCTTCTTTTATGCTTAAAGTGGTATCTAAGTTCACTTTAAGCCAAATTATCCATTGTCCTGTGTTTTTTTTTCCTGAACCTAAAAATGAGGGAGAAATGATATTCCATACATTGGATGTTCTCAAAAGGCAACTCTGGCACTATCTCAACAGAAATAAATCTTTCATTTCTTCAAATCGGTAGTTGATTTCTTGTGAAGTAAGAAGGGGCAACCTGTGTGAAAACAGACTGTTTCCAGATGGTTGTCTAAGGCTCTTACCTTTTGGTATACTCATAACAAAACTATTCCAGGCAGAGTTGAGGCTCACTCTACCAGGGCCTTGCCTTCATCTGTAGCTTTTTGGAAAGGGTTGGATTCTACAGATATTCTAGTTATTAATTGGTCCTCTGTACATACATTTACAAAGCACTATAAGCTTGATTCCTTCTCTAGGTTCAGATCAAGCTTTGCTAGGACTCTTCCTCAGGGTTTAATGGATTCTTCTCCTTCTGCCTCTAAACTGTAGTCAGCTAAAGCAATCTTCCCATATAGCAGAGGCTACTGCAGCAGTGATCAGTATGATAAACATAGTACATATGTGTGAGTTGAACTTAATGCAACAGTAGATGTTTGAATGATCAGTGCTGCCATAGTCATTCCCTCCATCCACACCCCTTGTTTTTTTTTTTTTTTTTTTTTTTTTTTTTTTGTTTTTTTTAAACCAGGGTGTGGATGTTTACTTTTTTGTTGCTGCTAGCATTGTATTTTCAGAACTCCGTTTCCCTCTCTGTGCTGGAAGGAAAGCTCTGAAGGGTTTTGCACCCAGACTTGTCAACTCAAGCTGCATGACAGTTTTGGCATGTGGAAGGTGCCATGAAGCTTTGGAAGCTGTGTGGCTTTTATATCCTTGGCAAGATTTAACCCCATATAGCTAAGACTGTTACACTTGTGATATTTAAACATCTGCTGTCATGGTGAGGTCAACTTACGCAACTCTACTTTAGTAGTACTGTAGGTGAAGATGCTTAGCATGTTAGCAGATCTCTCTGTCAGATCTGTGCACCATTTTTTACTACTAAGTTCTGGAAGGAAGTATTGGATATTTATTCCATAAAAAAGAAAAAGCAATGTTCTGGAAGGAAGTATTGGACTTTTTTTTACATAAAGGAGAGTAAAATTAAATATCATGGGCCCAGAATTCTTCAGATACCTAAATTATAGCACAAGGAAGGAGGAGTAGAGACTTCTCTTTTGGGTTTTATGTTTCAGAATTAGTATCAAGTCCATTAATGGTTCTGTGTATCTGGTGTAGGGGTTAATATACATATAGACTTCTTTGTTTTGTGCAGGATAAAAGTTTGATTAAATTTGCTGATTTCGTACATTGTCACCATTATCCACCTGTACTAGGCTCTTTCTAGGTGAATTCATTGAACCTAAACATGAAACTTGGGCAGAACTGTTAAGATGGCGAGTGAGCCTGGTACATGCAAAGAAGCCTGGGGTGCCTTAAGCACATAGGGCTGTTACAGTAGAAGGGAGTCCTAACTCTGGCACCACAATTAAGGTGGATAGTAGGTGTAACTTGCACATTAGCATTGTAATACAAATAGTTGTTGGAAGCAAACAATATGCATAACAGATGCTTTTCATAGTAAAGCAGATACATGCAGAGTGCCAAATGACAGCTCTGAAACATGTTCAGCAGCTTGGACCCAAGAGAACTGTGTTAGACGAATGCTAACAGGTGAAGAATGGTGATCAGAGTCTTGACTCCATCACTGATGTACTACTGTAGTACACAGGAAGGTTAGATGGGCCCAGGTGCATCTTAATATATACTGCTGCAGAAAAGTACTACATTTATTAGAGTTGTTGCAGTTAGAATTACTAATTACCATTCTTGTAGCATTAACATTTTTTGTAACTTTGAACAGAAGGGATATGATTGTTTTGCTTTTTAAGACCATGCGAAAGTCATGAGTTTTGTCAACTGCCCTGCATCATCGATGTTAAGTGTACATGCTCTCTTTCTCTGTAGCTCTTCACACATGCTACCGATTTCAGTATATGAAGTGTTTTCTGTAACAGTTCACTGTGAGTGTAGCAGAATGTAAACCAGATGGATCAGTTTTTCCCACTGTTATCTTGTGTGTCAACTCTGGCAAGCTTTCCTTCTGCCGCTGTTCTTAGTACCATGGCACTAAAAATGTCTTTATGTAAGAGGAGGTCATTATTTCAGTGTGTGATGTTTCTTTTCCAGTGATTGTCTTTGCAGACCTTTGAGCCCAAGCCTGTTTACCCCATAAGAATGTGGATTGGCTGAGGTAAGTACTGTGGGAGATGAGACCTGTCACGGACACAGAGCAGGAGTGTGTAACAGTGCTAATGAAGGTAGCTGCTTTTATTTGTTAATGTTCCAGTACGTCCTAGAAACCTGATACTGAGAGCCATTACTCAAGCTATGAATGTGTCTACTATTTTATTTTAGTAACTGATGATGTGCTTACAGTATTAGTTCTAGTTTGTTAGACGAAGTGACTAGTTAAACCCAAAATAAGCCACTAATTCCCCTTATGTGCTTAAAATTGAGCAAACTTTGTGCATCACCTTATACACAATAGCAAGAGATGCAATTAGGATATAAAACAAGTTTGTATTTAAAGGCATTGTTATGCTGTAGCCACTCTTCGTATCTGCCTTTATGAAAGGAAGCATTATTTAGACAAGGAGTGTTTTAGTTTAACAAAATAAAGTGGGTGGGGGTTGGAAAATTAAGAGTATGCATTTTTGTATGTAGCTCAACATAGCACAATTGTATCTAGAGCAGAATGCATGCAAACCTACACTGCTGCCATATAAAATATCAGGCTGCTGTAATTTTACCACAAAATAACCCTAAAGCAGTATGTGTTATTTGTGAACCACACACTGGTACCACTTAGTAATCAACCATATCATCTACTTGTATGGGAAGCAAACTGTTTTATGTGATGTAACTGCAGCACAGCTAAACAGTAAAGGATTATATTGTGGATGTTCATCACTATATGATAAATAAACTCCATGGAAATTAGTTCTGTGATATGTCTGCTGCTGTTTTATATTGTTAGTCACTTATCTAATTACAATATTCATTTTATTATCAAATACTCCTTGTTTGCCTTCATACTTAAGTATATAGTAGCATCTGTGCAGGTATTTTTTGTTTGCATTTAATTAGTGAGTAGCTATATCAGAGGATCAATATACTGTGTGCTGAATCCACACTAGGAACTTGTGTTTGCACCTGTGAAGGGACAGTATTTGGTGTGAAGTTTTGTTCTTTAGACATTGTGTTAACAGGGCTCCTTTTAACATTCAGGGGAGTGTAACTACAATCCTCAGAGCAGCAGATGTATTGATTTAATTTATCACTGTTGCAGTATTCTTTATCCTTGGGATATCTGGCAGAATGTCCGGCTAGGATACCAAAGCCTTTATACCTTCCAGGTGCTGTACATCAGACGTATGTCCTACATGCAAGGCATAAGGTACATATGTGACATATGAGTACCTAACCCTTAGAACTTCTTTGCCACCAGTCAAAATGCTACATTTGAATTCAGTCTGCAAGCTATTCATCAAGTTGGTTCCACTGCCAAGCCTTCTAAAGATAAACTGCCTCACTGGGGTCTCTTCCTTCCTTTTTTTCTTCCTATTACCTTAGTATACATGTAATCTTGGAAGGGAAAATGTGAGTGTGGGAGACAGATTCCCCATACGGGTAGATACAAACTGGGCTTTTTTTTGTTTGTTTGGGTGCTACCCATAACCTTATGCAGTGTGAGATTTGTCAGGCATTTGTTCCCAAGATACTCTGCAGTCATCTGTCATCTCTTTCCATTTTATTTGGAGAACCAATGGTTGAAGCTTTTGGCTCAGGCTACCATGACTGAATCCATCCTCCACTTAAAAGGAATGTCAGAAAAGGGTGAGCAGATCCTGCTGCTATCCAGCTTCCACCGAATGTCTCCATCAGGATGGATGAAGAACTTGAGGACCATCTGGTTGTCAGCTCTATCTGACACAGTTGAAGGCTGATGTAGATCTGTTGACCCACACATCTGCTGAGACTGTGCCTGCATCTGGTACAGATGTGGTGAGGGAACCATGCTTAATTATTTCAGAGGGGCCTAGGGCAATTCCCCAAATGCTTATTAGGGAAGAGGTGCCTGATACCTTCATTGAATCTAGGCAGGGGTCTGAACCTTCCATATTTGTTGAAAACAATGTGCCTTTGAAAAAGAAATAGACGACTAAGCATGTGGCCCTTGTAGCTAAGGATCCACACAAAGAATGGACAGATTTTGCTCAGGGGTTCTTCAGTGCTCTTATGACAGTTAAGCCCCCTCAAGGATGATCTGTTTCCTCTTCTGTTTCATGTTCATCCACTCCTTCCAGATGTCCTAGGGACTCTTATTTCTTTGATGAAGAGTTAGACTCTGGTGGGGAGTCATTGGCCTACTCTTCTCAGATCCCCTCTCTCATTGCCCCGGGGTTTGTGGAAGAGAATTCACTGTCTCCTGACTCTCCTATAGAAGAATTGTCTTTCGGGGATATGATTGTTCATAAGATGGAACACTTTTAAGTAGGACTATTCCCAGGTTTTTGATGTTCAAAAAAGATACTGTAAACTCTTGCAAATAGATTCTCTTCAGCCTTTTGAAGTCCCTCCAGTGCTGGATGCCCTTTTGGGTACTTAAACTGCAGCTTTTCATGACCTTAATTCTTAACCTCCTGCCCCTAAGAAACCGGACAGGTTCTGTAATACTTCTGTAGTCACTGATAAATCAGCCAAGTTGCTACTTTCTTAGCTTTTGCCTTCTGGTAGGGTCAGCTGTGCCATAGACAAATATGGTAAATTGTGTGAATCTCTGCTACCTTAGCCTTCAGGGCTATTAATTACCAGTCCCATATGACCATGTATGTCCTGGCTCTTCTCTTTGAGCTTGATATTTGGGATATGGTGGTATAGGGAACCATCCATCCTATTCCCTTATCTCAGCAGGGAACAGATTTTTATTCCAGGATATTTCTGGTTCCCAGGAAGGAGGGGTTGTGTTGGCCCATTCTAGACCTGTGTTTCCTCAAAAACTTTCTCAAGATTCCCTGTTTCCGGATGTTTTCTCTTCACTTTTCCCACTGTTGCTTCTTCAAACCTTTCTGGCATCCCTAGATTTGAAGGACACTTACCTCCACATGCCTGTTCATCCTTCCTTCAGGAAATGTTTGTTTTTCTCTGTTTCTTCCTCTTGTTATCAGTTCTCTGGTTTGATTTTTTTGTCTTTCTACAGCTACAACCATCTTTATCAAATATCTGGCCCCTGTGGTACCCTTCCGCAGATTTCAGAGAATTTGGATATTCCCTTATTTGGATCTACACTTCACTGTGCTTCTTCTGCGCAAGATGGGGTTCACCTTCAATCAAAAAGTCTGTCTTCCCTCCTTAGGGCCAGGTGTTCCTGGGTTGCAGGATTCAGACCATTCTGATGTTGGCTTGCTCTCGCGTCCCAAGCTCCTCTCTTTGATTGCTTATTTCCAGTCCTTCTTGCAAGGGAATTTCAGTGAGCTGTATGGTACATGCATCCATGATTTTTGCCAAACTCCACATGAGGAAATTTCAGTGGTATCTCAAGTCTGTTTGGCTCCAGCACTACTACCCTCTAGAGTATCTGGTTGTGCTCTTGCCTTGTCTCAAGCTCGAGCTTCACTGGTGGATTCACCAGATTTTCCTGAATCCAGGTCTTCCTTTTTGGATTCCTCTCCCTACTCTGAAACTGTGCATGGCAGCTTTTGATCACTTTTGGGGTACCTCATCCAACAACTTCCAAGTCCAGGGTCTTAAGTCCCTTCAAAACTGGCACACTATATCAACATCAAGGAGATGAGGGCTTTACTTTTGATGTCCAGGATTTTCACTCCCTTTGGGTTTCAGGTTCTCTAATTGTTTTTTTTTTTTTGTTTTTTTTTTAATACAGATATTACCACAGCCATGTGGTACATCAACAAGCAAGGGGGTATAAAATCTTTTCTTCTTTGCAGGATGGCTCTTCAGGCATGGAAATTTGCAGTCTGCCATCACTTGGTTCTTCAGGCAGTCTACATTCCTTCAGAGCAGTCTTGTGGTAGACTCTTTGAGCAGGTCCAGAACAAATTTTCATGACTGAATGATTCACAGGTAGGTGTTTCTGGACATTGTACATCATTGGGGTACTCCACAAGTAGATATTTTTGCCTCTCCCTGAACAGACGACTTACCCAGTTCTGATAGAGTGCCAGGACTTCTGGCTTGGAAAGTGGATACCATGTCTTTTTCTTGAAAGGGGACGTTGCTTTATGCCTAACCCTTCTTCCTCTACTACCAAAGGTATTGCACAAGATATTGTGGTACAGGCCAAGAATTTTGCTTGTGACTCTCTTTTGGCCCAGACAGCACTGGTTCCCCCTTCTATTTCATCTGCCAGGGGCAGTCATCATAAGTTACTTAACAGGATGGATCTTGTCACACAAGACAAGGGATCCCTTATTCATCCTCACTTGCCCACCCTTCAGGTGACACTTTAGGTGATGGGGTTTTGATTCTTTTTAGGAACCAGTTTTCTGAGGGTGTGCTTTAGGTTTTGCAGGATGCCAGAAAACTGGCTATTGAAAATTATATGAATAAATGGAAGAGATTTTATATTTGATGTCTCAAGTTTGACATGGACCATTTTTTTGTGGGGTGCCTACAGTCCTTTCTTATTTGTGTGAGTTGCATGATTCTAAGTTGGCGTTTTCATCTCTTAAAGTTAATTTGTCGATAATAAAATAAAAATACCCAAGGCAGCTAAAGGCCACTCGATTCAACAGTAAAACGATAAGATAAACAAAACCAAGGTGTCCACCACAGCTACTGCATAAAAAGTTGAATTGTTCTAAACTTTTTATGCAATAGCCGTGATGAACATTTGGTTTTGTTTATCTTAAAGTTAATTTGTCATACATTTTTTTCTTGTCTACCTCTGTTTCCACCTTTGGCTTCTAGTTTTAAATTTTTGAAAGGCATCCTGCATATTCAGCTTCCAAGAAAGCCTATGCCTCATTCTTGGGACTTTTATTTTGTTCTTGAAAAATTTATTCAACCCCCTTTTGGGCCTACAATAATTCTTTCCTACAATATTGTACTTGGACGACTGTATTGTTGGTGGCTCTTACTTATGACAAGAGGGCCTTTGAACTTCAAGCACTCTTGGTTGTTCCACCTTTTTTTTCACAGGGACAGGATGTCTGTTCATATCAATCCTTCTTTTATGCCACTGGATAATGATTTGTCCTTAAATCAGTCCATTCATCCTCCTCCTTTCTTCACTTCTTCACAGAATTCTAGTGAGAGGGTTCTTCACACCTTGGATTTTCATAAACAGCTCAGATATTACTTGGACAAAAAAAAATCATATTGGGAAATCTGAGCAACTTTGTTTCCATTCATGCCAGGAAATTGAATTTGGCAGTATCTAAAAAAAACATTTCATCCTGGATTTCTAAGGCCATTTCTTTTTACTATTTTTTTTTTTTTAATGGCAAGCAGCTTTCCTGTTCTGCTCATGCTCATTCTACCAAGGACTCTTCTGGTACTTTTTTCAAGGGTCAGGATACTAGAGCCATCTTGGAAGATGCTGCTTGGTCTTCTGTTCACACTGTCATCAAAGATTACAAGTTAGATGTCATTTCTAGGACCAGAGAGGATTTTGCCAGGGCCATCATTCATGGATTTTTGGAGGACTGTTCTGTGGCTTCCACCTCCCATATTTTACAGTAGCTTTTGTACTCTCCCAAAAGTAAAGAATACTGCAGCAGTGATAGTACAGATGGTCTTCGTGTTTCACTGTTGCAGTCATTACATTTGGGTAATCTGCTGGCAGGTTGCCCCCAGTCGGCCTGATTAACAAAGTCTTGGGTCCTGCGTCGGTTGCATGTTTTATACCCCTGACAACCTGATGTCATGGAAGAAGGGACAACAACCGAAGCAGGACCCAAGACTTTGTTAATCAGGCTGACTGAGGGCAACCTGCCAGCAGATAACCCAAATGTAATGACTGCAGCAGTGAATACACTGGAACATCTACATTTATGGTAAGTGTACACAACTGTACTTTGTGTAAGATCTTACCATAAAAGTGGATGTCCCACATCTCACTGTTGCAGTATTTTGTTCCTCCCTCCTACTCTGTTTCTTTCTGTTTTCCTTCTGGCTGAGTGGTCTTTCTTACATCCTTTTCTTCTACTTCATCTTCCCTTCCTGGATGTACATAATCCAGTGTTGTCCATTTTCATCTGATTCAACAGATGGGACTCTGATCTAGTTATGGCACCTCCAAACATGTGGATCAAGGGCTCTGACTCCCCTCTAACCATAATCCCTCCCTGAGTACCTCAGAACTTATTTGCTGCCTGAACTGAGCATTTGTGAGTTTCCAGGGCTCTGATCACCGGTTCTGCATGGATGTTAAGTCTGCAACTGTTTTCACTTTTAATTAAGCCTTTAACCTTAGCTTACCTTTTTTACCCTTCTTAGGTTCATAAGTAGGCACTAGGCTATTGGCCCTAGGGCCTGTTATAAGCCTAGCCAAAAAGGTACCCTGGCTTTCACCACCCATGAAAATTATTTTCCTCTGCCCCTGTTGAGCAGAGTCACAGAGGTGATCCCCGGGGTGAATTTCCTATTTCCCATCCAGTCATCAAGATTTTTCATGAAGAGTGCTAATGAGAAGCTTTGTTTGATATAGATAGGCAGTTTGTTCCAGAGTATGGGAAGTCTCTGGGACAGGAATCTATCCCTTCCAGCATGTTCTGTTTATTGTGGTGACAAGGTTTAGGTCCCTAGAGTGCGTAGCTCGGAGAGATTGGGATTTCTTGGAGCATGTCCAACAGCTCTGGGTTTGACGTAGCTTTGTCTGTTATGCAGAGATCACCTCAGAGTAGGTGATATGCGACGGAGTAGAGCTGGAGTTTTTTGACATGGTGTGCGCAGGGCATCTGTCTGAGGCTGGTAATCCTCTTTGTGAGGCATTTCTGCGGCCTTTCCAGTTGTTGTAGATATCTTGTGAGGTACTTACCAAAAGGGGCGTTGTACTCTATAATGGGTCTAATGAGTGACAAGTAGAGGGGAACAATGACCTCTTTTCGTGGTTGAGAAACCCTTTGTGATGAGGTGTGCCACGTAGAAGGATTTCCTGACTACTGTGGTGATGTGATCATCAAAGGAGAGACTACTGTCCACCTGTGTCCCAAGGTCTCTTATCACACTTTCGGTGTTAAGTAGACTACCACCTATGTGGTAGCTCATGGGTACAGAGTTTTTACCAAAGGGGATGACAATGCACTTTTTGGCCTTGAGCTTGAAGCCATGGCTTTGACACCAGGCATCTGTCTCCGTGAGGCCCTTTTGTAGGATGTCCACATCGTTAGGAGTTTCGATTATGGCTCCTAGTTTGCGGTCATCTGCGAACTTCGTTAGCCAAAGATCTTCTGTGTTAGCCTGTACTTCAGAAAAGTAGATACCAAACAGGGGAGTGCCCAGGACTGAACCCTGTGGTCACTGGTCTGAAGTCGGATTTATGTCTGCTACTTTCACAGTGTGGGTTCTGTCAGTGAACCAGTTGGCTACCCATCTTGTGAAATAGGGATTTATACCTAGTTTAGTGAGTTTATCTATAATTCCAGAGTGGGGGATGGTGTCAGAAACCTTGGCGAGATCTAGATAGGCTGTGTGAATCACCTTACCCTCGTCTACGGCTTTGGTGACTGCTTCAAAGAAGTCTATCAGGTTTAGGAGACATGATCTGCCTTTTACAAACCCGAACTGGGTGGGGTCCAGAGTTTGAAGACTACCAATGTCTTTGTGTATAAGATCCATGATAATATGTTCCATGGCCTTGCAGATTAGGCTTATTAGGCTAACGGGGCGGTAGTTCCCAGGGTCTGTGGTGGCTCCCCCTTTGTGGGTTGGGATAACCGTCGCTGTGTGCCATTCAGTGGGCACAAAGCCTGAGGTGAGGCTATGATTGAACATGGTGCTTAGGTGGGGTGCCAGTTCATTCTGCAGTTCATGTAGAATGCAGCCTGGGATGTTGTCCGGTCCCATGGATGCTGTCTTCTTGGCTTTGGAGAGTGTGGTTTTTACCTGTGCAGCCGTGATTACAGGAACTTTGCATTCTTCCGGTATAGAGATGGGCCCTTTAGGGGGTGAGGGGGGGGGGTAAAGTTAGCACTGAACCTATCTGCCAGGATGCTGGCAATATCAGTTGGTTCTGTATATTTAGTGCCATTGTGCTGTAACTCAGAGCAGATATGAGTGTTGCCATCGAGATTCTTGACTTAGCTATAGAATGCTTTGTGGTTGTCTTTAGGCTCAGTGTCAATTTTGTTTTCGTAACTAGCTTTGGAGGATTTTGTGAGGGGATCTCACCTTCTTACTGCGGCTGACCAGGGAGTTCCTCCAATCATGGGATTTTACTCTTTTTTGCAACAGGTTCTTTCTTCTGTTGTAGAGTTTGTTTATGACAGGGGACCACCAGATTGGTTCTGTTTGGGATAGCACGATCCATGCACTCATGTAAGTGCTTATAAAGTGCATTTGTGTAGGATTCAGCAGTTGTACCTCTATTGTCTATCTGCATGGGTGTTGTGAAGTTTGCTACTTCTGTCTTAAGAAGCGTGATGTTGGCTTTGGAGAAATTGTTTACTGTGGTTTCCCTAATGGGAGGTGGGGGTAAGATGTGGCTGTCTAGGGTGATTAGCTTGTGGTCGGATCTGACCAACGAGGAATTGACCTCTGTTGTGGAACACCAGTCGCCCATGTTGGTAATGATCAGGTCTAGGATATTGCTGCCCCAGGTGGGGGTGTGGATAAGTTGATCCAAGGCATTGGAATTTATGAATACCAGAAAACATTGAGCAAAAGAGTTGGTACATGAGTAGTTTTCCCAGTCAATGGCGGGGTAGTTGAAATCGCCCATTATTAGGGTGTTGGGTTGTACCCTAATATTTCCAGTGTATCAAGAAATGAGGAGTGGGAATCCTGGGGGATCTGTAGCAAGTTATAATTTGGATTGTGGTCTTGCCCAGAGTTAGTTGCACTTGGATAATCTCGGATGCATTATGCTGAGCAACTAGCCTGGAGGTGTGGTTATCTTTAATGAATATGGACACGCCTTCGCCTTTAGTGTTTTGGCCCAGGTTAGGTGGCTGAAAGGTGTGGTATTAATTATAGCCTGGTAATGCAGGGGTGCTCTGTGGAGCCTTGAACCAGGTCTCTGTCACTGCACAGATGTCGATGTTCTCCATTTTAAGGAGTGCCTCGAGTGAATGTATTTTGAGGTTTAGACTTCTAGCATTGAGTAGCATTACCCTCAGATTTTGCTTGCTTGTTCCTGTTAAGGTGGTGAATTTGTCATTTGAACCTTGCCTAAAAAAGGCACTATAGGAGTGGCAAGAGTCTTAGCCAGTATCCGGAATCCCACGAGGAACTTTAACATTCATATACAAAAAATTGTTGTTCTTGAACTTGACTTGTATATGTAGCTATTAGATTAGTATTGTCTTGTACTCCAGATGGATAACGCCTTTTAGGTGCTCATGCTTAAGATATTGCCTTTTGTGTACACTGGAGTAAAGGTCCCCGGTAGATGCTATGGTTGTAGTGGTGGCCACCAAAAGTGTCTCCAAAGAGTATATCTGTTTGCCCCCCTAATGGGGATAATGGGGAAGCTAGGGCTCTGGATAGATTTGGAAAAATGGACTTGTACTTCAATGACCTTTTTCCTTAGAAAGCTGAACTACCTGGCTCATTTCACACACTTTCAGAGAGCATTTGACAAAAGAGCTTGCCAATTCTCTCCTGAGTAGTTTGCCAGCGGATTTCCAGATAAATGTGAAATCCCAGTTATCTACCCTCATCTCTGTTTCCAAGATTTCCATGTTTCTGTTGTCCAATGCAGTTGATGGAATGGTGAGAACAGCAGGCACCGGCATAGCCATACATTGTCATGCCTGCATGTACGATTTCTCAGAAGGCTTTAAGATGTCCTTCCTTAACACCACTTTTGATGGTTAAACTCTCTTTGGACCCAAGGTTAAGGACAAACTAACCAGGCATGAGCAGGATGGTGAGACCTTGTCTGCTGTGTGAATTTGATTCTCAATTTCTCAGATGATCTTTTCCAGGAATCAGTGAGACAGGAGGAAAGACAATGTAGTTCACCAAATCTCAGGGTTTTAACCAAGACACTTCTTCAGATAAACCCTCCCATGGCAGAGGAGGGAGGTGGTTTCAGTGGATGTCACCATAGGGACATAGGCGGCCTGCAAAACCAAGGATTTCATGGACAGCACTTCTGAAGAATTGCCTGCCTGCTACAGTCTGGTGACAATGTTGGGGGGGGGGGGGGCTCTTATCCCTGCACCTGCAAACCTGGCAAACTATCACTTTGGGTTCATGGGTGCTGTGGATGATCACCAGAGGATACACAATTCACTTTCTTTATCCACCCTACCAAATGGAATCTGTCACAACAGAAAGCTGAAAAGAGAGCCATCCAACATGTCCTACTAGACCAACATGGACCTGTCATCTACTCCAGGTTTTTTAGTTCCAAAAAAGACTGGAAACAAGGCCAGATGTTCTTTGTGTTTCACTGTTGCAATCATTACATTTGGGTAATCTGCTTGCAGGTTGCCCTCAGTCGACCTGATTAACAAAGTCTTGGGTCCTGCGTCGGTTGCTGTCCCTTCTTCCATGACGTCAGGTCATCAGGGGTATAAAATATGCAGCCGACGCCATTACATCCGTTTTTCTTGCCATGCAGTGCCTGAAGCAGAAGCAGTTTGCAAGTGCCGGTCGGCCGACTCCTGAAATTTTTTTTTCGAGTTTCAGAACTGAAGTCTTAAACTAAAAGCTAAGTACCCTGTTGGGGAAACTTTTTCTTGTTCCTTACCGATGTCAGTAAAAGTTAATAATTGCATTACTTGTGGAAAGCAAATACCTCGTAAAGATTTTCATTCGTACTGTATTCCTTGCCTAGGCCCTGACCACGACCTACCTTGCTGTCGGTTTTGTGCTTTATTTAATCAGTGCACTTTCCATCATCAATATATTTTTGCCTCTAAATATTTCGGTTCTTAGTTTAATTATCAAGAAATGTCGTTAGTTAGCCACCCGACTGCCGGGATTCCGAAAAAAATGCAAAGATAAAGACAGATACAGGCCACCGAGGTCCAAAACTGCCAACGACGCTTCTCGTAAGCCATTCGCCAGTTCGCCGGTACTCAGTGAGGTGCTTTCGCAGCCCCTGATACCCGCTACTTCTGATTCGCAGGCCTCTACTGAGACCTATTTGGGGTCCGGTATGCCCCTAGATGCTCCAACTATGGAACTCACGGATGTCTCTACCTTGGATGGGTCCGGAGCCACTGTGCAGGCACCAACTTCTGAGGGTGTATTCAGGCCTACAGACTTGCATATTAAATCAATGCTTCCTTCATTACTAAGGCCTAAATCTCGATCCATGTCTAAAAAACTGACACTCAGGCCACATGCTCAGGCCTCTATGCCTAAAAGACAAATGATAAAAATGGCTGAAGACGTAATAACTCTAATCAGGGGTAGCCAACCCCCCCCCCCTTCTAAGAGGCCTAGGGCTGAGCTTGATTATAGGTTCATAAGAGGCCTAGGGCTGAGCTTGATTATAGGTTCATAGGTTCATACTAGGCTATCTGCCCTAGAGCATTTATAAGCCTAGCCAGAGTGTGTTTGGCTTTCGCCACCCATTTTAAATTAATTTTGCAGTGCCTTTTTTCAAGGTTAGTATACTGTGCCTCTGTCTAACAGTGACACAGAAGTGATACCTGGGGTAAACCTACGATCTCCCATCCACTCTTCAAGATTCCTCTTGAAGAGAGTCAATGAGGGACTCTGCCTAACCTGGACTGGGATTTTATTCCAGAGTGAAGGGAGCCTCTGGGTTATGAATCTGTCCCTCCAGCATATCCTATTTATTTCAGTGCTGAAGTTCAAGTCTCTCGAGCACGTAGCTCGATGGGATTTGGATTTTCTGAGGTGCAGCATGTCCATTAATTCCGGGTTGGACATGGCTTTATACGTCAGGCACAGATCGCCTCTGAGCAGGCGGTATGCCACTGAGTAGAGCTGGAGTTTCTTTAACCAGGCAGCATATGGCATCTGTTTGAGCCCTTTGATCCTCTTGGTGAGGTACTTTTGGGGTCTTTCCAGTTGCTGCAGGTGTCTGGTAAGGTACATCCCAAATGGGGCATTGTACTCAATTATGGACCTGATGAGGGATGAGTAAAGAGGCACGATAACCTCCCCTGATCTAGATGTGAATCCCTTTATGATTAGGTGGGCTATATAAAATGTTTTTCTAACCACTTTGGCCACGTGGTTGTTAAATGAGAGATTGCTATCAACTTGGGTCCCCAGGTCCCTAATTACTTCTTCTGTACTTAATGGATTACCACCTATGTGGTAATTTGTGGGCACTTTGTTTTTGCCAAAGGGGATGACTATGCATTGTTTGGCGTTTAGCTTGAGGCCATGGCTCTGGCACCAGTTGTCTGTTTCTATGAGGCCCTTTTGGAGGATGCTTGTGTCGGCTGGAGAGTCGATTATGGCGCCCAGTTTGCAGTCATGTTAACTTGGTCAGCCACAGTCCTTCCGTGTTGGCCTGTATCTCCGAGAAATATATACCGAACAAGAGAGGTCCCAGGACTGAGCATTGTGGGATGCCACTTGTAACTGATTTGGAGTCTGACATGGCTCCAGCAATTCTAACCATGTGGGTTCTGTCCTTGAGCCAGTTTGCAACCCATCTAGTGACATAGGGGTTTATATTTAAGCTGGTGAGCTTATCTATAATGCCCGAGTGGGGTATTGTATCGAAGGCTTTTGCGAGGTCCAGGTAGGCTGTGTGGACCATCTTCCCCTCGTCAATGGCCTTGGTGACTGTTTCAAAGAAATCGACCAGGTTTAAGAGGCAGGATCTGCCCTTAACAAAGCCGAACTGGGTAGGATCCAGTGTCTGTAGGTCCCCAATATCTTTATTTATGAGGTCCATGATGATCCTTTCCATAGCTTTGCAGACCAAGCTAGTCAGGCTTATGGGGCAATAGTTTCCAGGATCCATTGAGGCACCACCTTTGTGGAGAGGGACCACTGTTGGGTACATATCCTGTAGTAAGGCTGAGATTGAACAGTAGTTTTATGTTTGGGTTTAGCTCTTCTTGGAGTTCATGTAGGACGCAACCCGGGACACCGTCTGGTCCCATTGATGCTGTGTTTTTTGCTTTGGAGAGGGCGGCTCTTACCTGAGCATCTGAGATGGCAGGGGGGCAGCACTCCGCTGGGATAGATATTTGCCCTTTTGGTGGGGAGGGGGGGAGAAGTTTGCACTGAACCTGTCAGCTAGGATGTTGGCAATGTCTGTGGGTTCAATGTATTTTTTGTCATTTTGGACTAATTCTGAGCATATCTGGGAATTCCCAGCCAGGTTTCTAGCATAACTAAAGAAAGCCTTGTGATTATCCTTAGTGTCCTGTGCAATTTTCCTCTCAAAGCTGGCCTTAGACGATTTTATGAGTGCCCGTAGTTTTTTGCTAATACTGATCAGAGATGCCTTCCCTTTTTGGGATTTTGCTCTATCATGTAGTAGCTTCCTCCTTCTATTGTATAGTTTGTTTATGGCTGGGGTCCACCAGACAGGATGTCTGCCTTTGGAGGATTGGGTCTTGGTTTTATTTGGGATTGCATGATCTATGCAGTCGTGAAGGTGTTCATAGAATGCGTTTATAAAGGATTCTGCGGTCTGGGCCGTATTTTCCACAGGCTCAGGGGCTTTGAAGGATTCCACCTCGGTTTTGAGGAGTGTGAAATTTGCTTTAGAGAAGTTTTTCACTGTGGTTTTCTGGGCAGGGGGTGGGGTCGGGATGTGAATATCCAGTGAGATTAGTTTATGGTCTGATCTTACCAGTGAGGGATACACTTCTGGTCTGGAGCATAGAGTCCCCATGTTGGTGATGATCAGGTCCAGTATGTTTTCCCCTCTTGTGGGAGTGGTAACAAGTTGTTCCAAAGCATTTGAGTTTATAAATTCTAGGAACCTTTGGGCTAGGGTGTTGGAGCTAGAGTAATGCTCCCAGTCTATGTTTGGGTAGTTGAAGTCGCCCAATATAATGGTGTTTGGAGAGACCTTCAAATTTTCCAGTGTTCTCAGGAAGGCCGAGTGGGGTTCCTGGGTTTGGGAGGGTGGTCTGTAGCAGGCTATAAACTGGAAGGCAGTTTTACCCACTGTTAGTTGCACATGGATAGTCTCTGATGCTTCATGCTGTGCCACCAACCTGAATGTGTGGGTATCTTTGACGAATATTGATACTCCCCCTCCTTTTGTGGTTCGGCCAAAGTTTGGGGCCGAAAAGCATGGTATGAGGTATAACCTGGTAGTGCTCTCGGGAGCCTTGAACCAGGTTTCTGTTACTGCACCAATATCTATGTTCTACATGCTAAGGAGAGTTTCGAGTGCGTGCATCTTGAGGTTTAGACTTCTGGCATTAAGTAGCATTACATTCAGTTTCTTATCCCTTGTGATACCTATGGAGGTGGGTTTGTCTTTTGAGCCTTGCCTAAAAAAGGCACTATGGGGGAAGCAAGAGCCTTTGCCAATATCCGAAAGCCCAGGGGTGACAGGTGTAAGCCGTCCCTAGCGAAGCATCGTGGCTTGTCGAGCATGTCATCCCAGGCTGACAGGCATTGGATCCCCTTTGAATGACACCAATACTTAAGCCATTGTTGAAATTGATCATCTTGTCTTCATACTGTGGCATCATTCTTGGTGAGGGTAAGATGCTACTCAAGGTCAGGGTCATACCGGCCTGGGCTACATGCTCAGAGAGCTCCTCTATGTCTCTTTTCATGTAGTCCAGGGAGGTACGTCTCAGGTCATTCACACCAGCAGGGACAATGACCGAGTCATATTTGTACTTGCCTTGGAGTGACCTGAGTGCTTGTGTTATGTGGCGGATCCTAGCGCCCAACAGGCAGCTCACCGTGACCTCCTCCTTGTTCAGCCTGGTGAGCGGGACATCAGTGTGTCTGACGATAGAGTCACCTATTAAAAGTGTATCAGGTGTGTTGTTTAGCCTTAAGGACTGTGACTGTTCGGCACACTGGCTTTGTGAGCTATGTGTTGCACGTGTTTTGTTTTGGGGTAGCGGTTGCTTGGGTGTCTGCTTTGGAGGTCTCTGCTGCTTGGGCAGATTTTTATTTAGAGCTTCCGAGTATGATTTTGTAATCTTCTGATCAGGATTCTGTTTTTTTCTGACACTTCTGATGACCTGGATTTGTCCTTACCTACTTATGAGGATTCTTATGCAAAGGAATCTATTCCCTCTGCTTCCCCTCCTGAGGATTTTTCTTTTGGGGAAACTTTACATACTCTAAAGGAGCATTTTCACTGGGAAAGCCAGGAATTTTCTGATTAAAAATAGAGGCTTAGGGATTTCCTTCTCCTACCTCAGCATAGGCCTTTGGCTATTTCTCCTGTACTAGACATTGCTGATGATGCCTTCTCGGAATCCAGTTTGGCCCCTGATTCACTGCCTCCTGCTCCCAGTAAACCTGAAAGATACTACAGGGTCCCCGAGTCCCACAAATTCCTTTTCAAAAATCCTATTGCAGATCCAGAGATTATTTCACAGGGGCCCAAGGGCATTAAGGCTTCTACCGCTAAAAATCCTACCCCTTCTGATAGAGACTCGAGGGCGCTGGATAGATGGGGTAAAAAGGTTTATACTTCAGCAACCTTGGCCATTAGAGCTTTAAACTGCCAATTTCATATATTAAAATATCAGCAACATGTTGTTGGACTGCTTAAACAGAAAATGATGTTGATTCCTGACTGTGTGGAAAATGAAGACTTACATGATTTAATGCATTCTGCTGAACAAGTTGGAAAACATACTTTGCAATGTGGTTTTGATTCTTTAGTGGCCTCTTGCAGGGCTGCTGTTAGTCTGTGCTTAGAAGGCATGCTTGGCTTAAGGAGCAATCTTTGCCTGATCATGTTACAGCTAAATTGTTGGATGCTCCTTTAAATCAGGACCAACTGTTTGGCAACAAGGCTGAAGACGTTCTTAAAAAGATGGAAGATAAAGCTAAATCTATGCAAACTGTTAAAGATTTTTTACAAGTTCAGCCTTCTAGATTTAGTAGGCACTGGCCCTCTAAGAATTGGTCCTTTCCAGCCCCTTCCAGGTCTTCTCAAGCCAAACCCAGACACAGCAAAAGCCCCAGGTTTCAGTCCCAGGGAACTCACAGAACTAAGCAGTGAGGGGGCCTCTACTTCCAAGTCTGGGAATAACAAGACACCCCCCTATGGTAAACTGTCTCAGTGACTTCCATTTAAAATGTCCAAGCACTTATCTTCTGACTGCCCCTTTGGGGGAAAGATTGCTCTTCATGCAAAGAACTGGGAACTCATTACCCAGGACAAATGGGTTTTAAATAGTGTCCCAGGGATACAGATTTCACTTCCACACGTTGCAACGCCACGCGAGTGGCTGGACCTACCCCCAAATCAGTGGGCAGAGGCCAAACAACAAGTACTTTCTTAAGCATGGGGGCTATTCAACTGGTACCAGAAGAGGAAAAGGGACAAGGTTTCTACTCGAGACTTTTCCTGGTACCCAGAAAAGACAAATCATGGCGTCCTATCCTGGACCTGTCTACTCTAAACACCTTTCTGGAGATTCAAAAATTCAAGATGCTGACTCTTCACCAATTACTTACTATGCTAGGCAAAGATGCCTGGTTGGCAACACTAGATTTAAAAGAAGCATACCTGCACATCCCAATCAGGGAATCTTGCAGAAGATACCTACACTTCAAAGCAGGCTACACGCACTATCAGTTCTCTGCACTGCCGTTTGGCTTGTCTACGGCGCCCAGGGTATTCACAAAGTGCCTAGCTCCAGTTATTGCATTTTGCAGTCAAAGAAGTATTCAGATATACCCATACCTGGACGATTGTCTAATTCAAGCAGAAAACCAGGACATACTTTTGAATCATCTGGCTTTTGTAAAAAGGGTTCTAACTTGTCTGGGGTACACCATATATGAAAAGAAATCACAACTGGTACCTTGTCAACAAATTACATTCCTGGGAGCGAGCTTGAATACAACTTCCCAGATGGCTTACCTCACGCCAGTAAAGCAAATTCATTTGATAACCTACTTCAAACAAGTGGCCACAAAAACCCTGCTATCTGCAAGACAAATACTGCGAGCCTTGGGGTTCATGACTTCCTGCATTCTTCTAATTCCATATGCAAGACTACATATGAGGAAACTATAGTGGTATCTAAAAAGCCTATGGAGTCAACATTCTCACAGCCTAGAAACACTGATTCCTATCATACCTTGCCTACGCCTAGAGTTCCTTTGGTGGACAGAGGACTGCCTCCAAAACAAGGGACTACCTTTCACACCACCCCCTGCTGCCCAAACCCTAACAGATGCATCAGACCTTACATGGGGGCTCACCTGGCAGGGAAGGGCATTCAGGGCAAATCACCTGGCAGGGAAGGGCATTCAGGGCAAATGGAACGCAAGTCAAATGCACCTGCATATCAGTCAAAAAGAAATGTTAGCTGTACAGAATGTTCTGACAGCCTTCAACGACTACATACTTCCAAGGCAACTAATGGTAAAGACGGACAACACCACGGTTATGTGGTACATAAACAAGCAGGGGGGTACATGTTCTTATCCTCTCTGCAGACTAGCCATGGCATTGTGGAACACAGCCTTGAGCTACAAAGTGCTCCTACAAGCTCAATTCCTGCCAGGAAAATTAAGTACACTGGCAGAAGGACTATGCAGAAACCTCATGGACCCACACGAGTGGAAACTGGAACCAAGGATTTTCAACATGTTGACAAGCGAATGGGGAGCCCAGATATAGACCTGTTTGCCTCCCCCCAGAACTACCAATTGGACAAATTTTGCACAAGGACTCCCCACAAACAAGCCTGGAAAGTGGATGCCCTGTCCTTCAGCTGAAAAAACCTATCAGTCTATGCCTTCCCCCGCTGCCTCTGCTCTCCAAAGTACTACTAAAAGTCAAACAGGACAAACCAAGGATGATTTTGATTGCTTCAGACTGGCCGCGCCAACACTGGTACCCCTCCTGCGCAGTGTGTCACGGTTATCTCCATGGCACCTGCCTCAGACTCCTTCCCTGCTGTCTCAGCAGGAGAACCAGATTCTGCACCCTCTGCTTCCAACACTGCACATTGCAGCCTGGCTAATTACTTAAACTCTCCCTTACCATCCCTCAGCAAACCTGTAATGGATGTCATCCTAGCGGCAAGGAGGCTTAGTACTAGAAAATCTTATGCCGAAAAATGGAAAAGATTCTGTGCCCGGAGCCAGTCTCAAGGGATGAGCACAGCAGCGCCCAATTTACCTCAGATTTTGCAATACTTAACTGAGATGCTTCACAAGGGCCTGTCTTTTTCCTCCATTAAAATCCACGCCATTTCAGCTCATTATAGCACAGAACCCCACCGCCTCTTCTCTCATCCACTGCTCAAGCAGTTCCTCAGAGGGGCCAAAATTTTGAGACCACCAAGGAGATCTCTAACCCCAGCCTGGAACCTTAACTTTGTATTGGAGAAACTCACTCTACCTCCTTTCGAGCCAGCTGCTAATGCAGACTTACAATTTATTTCATGGAAAACAACTTTCCTTTTAGCAATCACTTCAGCTAGAAGGGTATCTGAATTACAGGCCCTTATGGCAGTGGAGCCTTTCATCAACTTTCATGCGAACAGGGTGTCACTCGGAACCAATCCATCCTTCATTCCCAAGGTGGTATCCAGTGTGGCTCTTAATCAGTCCATTCATTTGCCAACCTTCTTTCCCAATCCACAAAACAAAGGGGAGCGGATACTACATTCTTTGGATGTGCACAGACAACTTGCATTCTACTTGGACAGGACTAAACCTCAAAGGAAATCTGAACAACTGCTGGTAGCATTTGCTGCAGGGGCAGAGGGGAAGGCTATTTTAAAACAAACCTTTTCTAAATGGATAAGCCATTGCATTCATTTCTGCTATAAGCACAATGGAAAACCTACCCCCCAGGGGATCAGACCTCACTCCACCAGGGCTGCATCTACTTCTACAGCCTTTCTCAGAGATGTTCCTACCGGGGACATCCTAGAAGCTGCTACCTGGAGCTCTGTAGATACTTTCACCAAGCATTATCATTTGCCAATTTTCTCTAAATCCAGAGCTGGCTTTGCCACTGCAGTCTTGCAGGGGCCTTATAGCTGGCCCTAATGCTCTCTAAACTCCTCCTCCCAGCCATAGCTTTGGGAATCTACCCAAATGTAATGACTGCAACAGTGAAACATGAAGAACATAGTACAGTTGTGTACACTTACTATAAATGTAGATATTCATGTGTATTCACTGTTCCAGTCCTAGTTACCCTCCCTCCTACCCCTTAATGTCTTTTGGCTATACCTCTACTTTCCTTTACTATGTTTAAATGCCTTTTTGTTGGAGGTATACCTTTGTGTTTTTATGTTTAATTGCTTCCCATTAGGGGGGCACCTGACATCTGGGGCAAGAAAAACTGATGTATTGGCGTCGACTGCATATTTTATACCCCTGATGACCTGACGTCATGGAAGAAGGGACAGCGACTGACGCAGGACCCAAGACTTTGTTAATCAGGCCGACTGAGGGCAACCTGCAAGCAGATTACCCAAATGTAATACACTTGAACATCTACATTTATGGTAAGTGTACACAACTGTACTTTCTGGACCTCAGTCAGCTAAACCGGTTTGTGAAGCAGACAAAATTCCAGATAGTCACTATTCAGTCCATTTAACCTTTACTCTGGAAGGACAACTGGATGTGCTCAATAGATCTTGATGCTTATCATGTAAAGACAAACAAATTCAAGAATATGCCTCCATTTCAGGCTGGGAGCCAGTCATTATCAATTCAAAACTCTGCCATTTGGTCCCACCACAGCCCCCCAATTTTCACCAAATGCATGGCAGTAGTCACAGCGCATCTCAGACCTCAAGGCTTCCATGCTTTCCTGTACTTGGACAATTCACTCCTAACCACGCCAACTGAGAATCTGCTCATCCAGAGGAACAACACTTCAGTTGCTTCATAGCTTGGGTGTCAGTCAGCATCCTTTTGAAAGATAACCACAAAGCCTTCTTTAGCTATGTCAAGAATCTAAGTGGCAACTCGCAGATATGCTCTGAGCTAGTGAAAAATAGCACAAAATATACTGAACCTACTAATATTGCCAACATCCTGGCAGATTCAGTGCAAACTTCACCTCCCTCTCACCTTCAAAAGGGCCCACAACAATACCAGAAAAGTGTAGTGTCCCAGAAATCACAGAAGCACAGGTGAAAACAGCCCTTTCAAAAGCCAAAAACACAGCATCAATGGGGCCAGATGGTGTCCCAGGCTGCGTCTTGCATGAACTACAGAACGAACTAACCCCCCACCTAAACACGCTGTTCAACCTCAGTCTCTCCATAGGCTACGTGCCCATAGAATGGCGCACAGCAATGGTTATTCCGCTCCACAAAGGAGGGGCCACAACTGATTCTGGTAACTATTGCCCCATAAGCCTGACTAGCCTGGTTTGCAAGGCTATGGAGCGCATCATCATGGAACTCGTTAACAAAAGACATTGGGAACCTCCAAATACTTGACCCGACCCAGTTCGGCTTTAAGGGCAGATCACGCCTACTAAACCTGGTTGACTTCTTCGAGACAGTCACCAAGGCCATAGATGAGGGAAAGGTGATTCACACAGCCTACCTTGATGTCGCCAAGGCGTTCGACACCATACCTTGATCTCGCCAAGGCATTCAACACCATTCCTCACTCGTGTATTATAGAAAAACTCACCAGCCTGAACATAAACCCCTACGTCACAAGATGGGTTGCCAACTCGCTTACAGACAGAACTCACACGGTAAGAATATTGGGCTCCAGGTCCGACTCTAAACCAGTCACAAGTGGTGTCCCGCAAGGCTCGATTCTGGGACCCCTACTGTTCGGCATATATTTCTCAGAAGTACAGGCAAACACAGGAGGACTATGGCCAACCAAGTTCGCCGATGACTGTAAACTGGGAGCCATAATTAACTCTCCAGCTGACAAGGACATCCTTCAAAAAGGCCTTACTGAGACAGACACCTGGTGTCAAAGTCATGGCCTCAAGCTAAATGCCAAAAAATGCATAGTCATCCCGGTTGGGAAAAACAAAACACCCACAAATTACCACATAGGTGGCAGCCCCCTTAATACAGAAGAGGTAATAAGAGATCTGGGGACCCAGGTAGATAGTAATCTCTCCTTTGACAATCATATTGCCAAAGTGGTTAGGAAATCCTTCTATGTGGCCCATCTAATTACTAAGGGGTTCGCATCTAGAAATAGAGGTTATAGTGCCCCTCTACTCGTCACTCATCAGACCCATCATAGAGTACAATGCCCCATTTGGGATGTACCTCACAAGACACTTCCAACAGCTGGAAAGACCAGAAAAGCACCTCACCAAGAGGATTACTGGCCTCAAACATATGTCCTATGCAGCCCGACTGAAAAAACTCCGGCTGTACTCAGTGGCATATCGCATACTCAGAGGTGATCTCTGCCTGACTTACAAAGCCATGTCCAACTCAGAATTGATGGACATGCTCCACCTAAAGAAATCCAAGTCACTGCGAGCCATGCGCTCTAGTGAGCTAAACCTCGCCACAACAATAAATAGAACATGCTGGAGGGATAGATTCCTGTCATAGAGACTCCCCATGCTTTGGAACAAAATTCCTAACTACATTAGGCAGAGCCCCTCACTAACACTCTTAAGAGAAGCCTTGACGAGTGGATGGGTAACAGAAAATACACCCCTGGGATCACTTCATTGGCTGTGCTTGACAGAGGCTCAGTTAATTAATCAATGGGGCAGCGAAAGCCGACACACTCTGGTTAGGCTTATAAATGCCCTCGGGCAGATAGCCTAGTTACCTACCTATGAACCTACGTGTCAACTAAATCCCACTGAGTCATTAGAATTTATAGGATGCTACCTAATCATATTGAACCAGATAGCTGTCTTGCCACATTCCAAGATTCTTCCCCTTCGAAAAGTAACAAATCGGGTCTTGTCTCAGACATCCCCACCAGTGAGACTGGTTCTAAAATTACTAGGCCTTATGACTTCAACAATCACTCTGGTTCCTTTTTCTCATTTTTTCATGAGGGTCCTTTAGTGGACTACCAGTTCAATGGTCCCAAGTACATCATCCATTGAGTGCACCCATCATACTAACTCCAATATGCAGGACTCATATCAGCTGGTGGGTATCTTCCCCAGTTTTGTTTGAGAACTGTCCATTTTGTCCCCTTCCTCCCATAGTTGTGGTCACCATGGACACTTCCCTTTTAAGGTGGAGGCATTACAAAGAGAAGACTGTTGAAGGTACCTGAACCGAAATCGAGGCCAGTCTTCACATCAGCATTCTGGAGATAGCAGTCCTATTAGCGCTGCAGACATTTCAGGACTCTGTGCCAGATAGTGCAATTTCCATTCAGACAGACAATATGCCTGTAGTCTGGTACATGAACAAACAAGGGGGAACCAGATCCTATCCTCTGTGACGGGAAGCCTTGAGGGATGGCAGTGGGCAATGTCTTCTTATCACTTTATTGTGGCAATATGCACCCTGGGGACTTCAGTGTGCTAGCAGATAAGCTAAGCAGAAACATGATGTTCATCGTGCATACAGCTGCAGTCATAACAGATGGGTTTTCCTGCCATCAGGCGGGTACTCGGTCGGCCGAATTCCAAAGTCTAGGTCCGGCGTCTGATGTCGTTGCTTCTTCCCTGACGTCAGTGCAACAGGGGTATAAAAGAACCAGCAGACACCATTTTCTTCAGTCTTTCTTGCCGCGCGGTGCCCGAAGCAGAAGCAGTTCGCAAGTGCCGGTCGGCCAGCTCCTGAGATTACGAATATTTTTCAACCGAAGTCTTCTTGAAAGCTAAGTACCCCGTTGGGGAAACTTTTCTTGGCTCAGACCGATGTCAGACAAAGTTAATAATTGCATTTCATGAGGGAAGCAAATACCGCATAAGGATTACCATTCCCTCTGCATTCCTTTCTTAGGCCCAGACCACGACATCTTGGCCTGTCGTTTTTGTGCTACATTCAACAGACGCACTATTAAGCGTCAGGCGGAGTTCGCCCAACACTATTTTGGCAAAAAGTTTAATTACATTATGTCGTCGGATACTCCGACTCCAGTTTTCTAAAGTAAAAAACCCTCAAGCCGAAGGAGCCAGGACAGTTTAACGCTCTTTATTGGAAACAAAACGTTTTCGCCCCTGCTATGCAGAAAGCTTCATCAGAAACGTGAACAAAAGGAAACAGCACTTTTTAAAATAACTAAAACATGATGTCATTTCCTTCGGAACAGTGTGTCAATCACGCCAACAGAAAAAAGAACAATAAAAATTCTTTTATAGAAAAGTACTAACAAAAAATACATTACATATAAAAATATAAAAATATAAAATTTAAAACTGGGGTACTATGGTAAAATACCAAAATCCATACCTTAATAGTATATAATGTATGTACACATTCCTAAATAATTACACACAAAAGGGATGGACCTATCTCTGATAACTTTTATATCTGAGTAGGGAAGAGATATTACATAATTCATTAAGACCAGGGTAAGAGTAGGCATCAACCCCAATTTGCCACTCTAATTCCCTCGTCTCCAAAAACAGTGACTGGGGTCCTCCTCTAGGGCCCATGGAGACATGCTCAATTCCCATAAACTCAAAACTGTGACCTATATTGTTAATTATATGCTTAGATAAAGCATTATCAAGTTTTTTATTTTTTATTGCATAAAGGTGCTGGTAGATTCGGTCACTGAGTCTACGATCAGTTTTCCCTATGTAAAAGCAGGGACAGCACACACAAAAAGCAGCATACACAATTGATTTTGTGTTACAGTTAATTCTAGAGTGTATGTTGTATTTCTTATTCCTAATTGTAAACGAACTACCAGCCTTCATAAATTTACATCTATTACAGAAGCCACAAGGGCCATTACCCACTTGTCTTGAAGTATGCAAAGAATAGGAAGATCTTTGAAGTAGTTCTTTTAAATTCTTACCCCTTCTATTAACAATCGAGGGGGATGAGCCCAATTTCTGAAGTAAGAAAGAGCAATTGTGAATAAAGTACCAGTTCTTTTTGATAATTGCCCAAATAGAACCAACTTCTTTAAAAAAAGTTAGCACAAAACTAGTACTAAAGTCAGAAGTAGGCTGAGGAGTAGTATCAATATCAGCTTTAGAAAGGTGGGGGAAAAAGGTATACACCTCGGCCACCTTAACCATGAGGGCATTAAACTGTCAGTTCCATATGTTAAAGTATCAACAGTTTCTGTTATCTCAGTTGAAAAGCAAAATGTCACAACCTGAACAACCAGACTTGAAGGAGTTTCAGGATTTGTTGCATAGTGCAGAGCAAGTGGGTAAACATACCTTGCAATGTGGTTTTGATGCTTTAGAGGCCTCGTGTAGAGCTGCTGTTACAGGATCAGTCATACGTAGACATGCTTGGCTCAAAGAGCAAACCTTACCAGATCATGTCAAAGCTAAATTACTAGATGCACCTCTTCAAAAAGATGGTATTGTTTGGTGTTAAAGCTGAGGAGGTATTAAAGAAAATGGAGGAAAAGGCAAAATCAATGCAAACAGTGAAAGATTTCCTACAGGTACAACCTCCACGTTTCAGTAGAAATTGGCCTTCAAAAAATTGGTCCTTTCCAGCCACGGACAGACCTCAAAGAGGTAGATACAGGTGCCCGAGGGGTAGAGGGCAATCTCAAGGATCATTTAGAGGCAGACAATGGCAAGCACCTACACCAAGAGGTGGTGAGGATAGTTCACAGCCATTCAGAAAGCAGAACCAATGACACTCCCCTTTGCATGCCAAGCAAGGCTCAAATGGCAGCAGCTTTAGGTGGAAAACTGGCATTATTTTCGAAAAATTGGCATATTGTCACAAAAGACAAATGGATCCTGGACATTATAGACAGAGGCTACAGATTCCACTTTCACACCCTTCCAAAAATGAGAGGCATGCCAAACCTGCCACACAATCAAAGGGCAGAGGCACAAAAACAAATTTCAGATCTCATGGACATGAAAGCTATTCAAGAGGTACCTGCACAAGTACAGGGTCAAGGTTTTTATTCCAGACTATTCCTGGTACCAAGGAGGGGCAAAGATTGGAGACCTATTTTGGACCTATCCATCCTAAACACATTTTTACTCGTACCAAAGTTCAAGATGCTCACATTACAGCAGCTTCTTCCCATGCTGGGCAAGGAGTCTTGGCTGGTAACATTGGACCTCAAGGAGGCATACCTGCATGTCCCAATCAGACAAGATTGCAGAAGATACCTCAGATTTCTTGCGGGTTCAACCCATTATCAATTCTCTGCATTGCCCTTTGGCTTATCTACTGCGCCCAGAGTGTTCACGAAATGCCTGGCATCAGTAATTGCCTTCTGCAGACTTCAAGGGATACAAATATACCCATATTTGGACTACTGCCTGATAAAGCGGACAGCAAACACATACTTCTGAAACATCTGGCGTTTGTAATAATGTTGTTGAATTCTCTGGGATACACAGTCAACAAAAAGAAATCAAGGCTAATACCCCCTCAAACAATAATTTTCCTGGGTGCCAGCTTGAATACAAATACCCAGATGGCCTACCTCACGCCAGAGAAACAAGGGCAACTAACTCAATACTTCAGAAAACTGGCAACCTTCACCAGGCTGACTGCAAGGAAAATCCTGCAGGCTCTGGGATTCATGGCATCTTGCATCCTGCTTATCCCATGTGCAAAGCTGCATATGAGGAAACTTCAGTGGTACCTAAAAAACTTATGGTCTCAACACAGCCACAGTTTGGAAACAATTATACCACTGATTCCATGTCTTCAAAAGGAATTTCTGTGGTGGGCTCAAGCATGCCAAAGAAACACAGGTCTCCCATTCTGCAAGTCTCAAGCAAATCAAGTCATCACAACAGACGCCTCGGACTACGCCTGGGGGGGCGCACATGACAGATCGGTGCATTCAGGGCAAATGGTCCCAAAAAGAAAAGCACCTACACATCAATCAAAAGGAAATGCTAGCAGTAATAAATGCTATTATGGCTTTCAAAGACCTACTGCATCCAGGCCAGCTATTGATAAAGACAGACAACACCACAGTAATGTGGTACATAAACAAACAGGGAGGAACCCATTCATATCCCCAATGCAGGCTAGTCATGTCTCTTTGGAACAAGGCTCTGGAATTACAAATCCAACTTCAAGCACAGTTCCTCCCAGGCAAGGAAAACACGTTGGCAGACAACCTAAGCAGAAATATGACAGATCCACACGAATGGAAGTTGCATCCTCAAGTTTTTACAAAGATAATTCAAGCATGGGGAAGGCCAGACATAGATCTCTTTGCCACCCACAGAAATTACCAATTGACAAAATTCTGCTCAAGGACCTTTCATCCACAGGCCTGGAAAGTGGACGCACTCTCTTTCATTTGGACAACAATGACAGTTTATGCCTTTCCACCTCTTCCTCTGCTGCCCAAAGTTCTATTAAAAGCCAGAGCAGACAGACCAAAGATGATTCTCATTGCTCCAGACTGGCCAAGACAACACTGGTACCCACTCCTGAGGAGCCTGACGCATTCCCCACCATGGATCCTGCCTCTAATGCCTCTTCTGCTGACTCAGCACAACTTCAAAACTCTTCACAGTCAGCTGAAAACACTCAATCTAGCCGCATGGAGGATTCCTTAAATTCACAACAGACCCTGCTCTCCAAGGAGGTGCAGGATGTCATTTTGGAGGCCAGAAGGCCTTCTACTAGAAAAGCCTACTCCGCAAAATGGAAACAGTTTTGTGCCTGGAATCAGAAAAAGGGTCAGAATCCTGGAATACTGAATTTACATCAAATATTACAGTACCTAGCTGAGATGCTAAGCAGTGGACTTTCATTCTCCTCCATCAAAATCCATGCCTCAGCCATTTCTGCAGAATACAACACTGATCCTCCTTTATTCTCTCACCCTCTCTTAAGACAGTTCCTCAGAGGGGCTAAGAATATAAAACCCCCAAGGAAGCAACCAGTACCTGCTTGGGACCTCAATTTCATTCTAGAAAAACTGACCCTGCCTCCTTTTGAGCCAGCTGCTTCAACAGAACTGCAATATTTGTCATGGAAAACAGCCTTCCTTCTGGCTATTACCTCAGCTCGCAGGGTTTCGGAACTACAAGCCCTCATGGCTGTGCAGCCTTTCATCATTTTCCATCAGGACAGAGTTTCCTTACGAACCAATCCTTCCTTTATGCCAAAGGTAGTATCCAGGGTAGCCTTGAATCAGGCTATCCACTTAACCTACCTTTTACCCTAATCCTCAAAACAAAGGGGAGAGACTACTACATTCCTTGGACATTCACAGACAGCTCCGTTATTATTTGGACAGAACAAAGCCTTTCAGAAAATCAGAGCAACTCTTTGTGTCCTATGCTACAGGTGCTCAAGGGAAGCCTATTTCCAAACAGACAATCTCAAAATGGATAGCCCACTGCATACGCTTTTGTTACTCTTTTCATGATAAAACTGTACCTGCAGGCATCAGATCTCACTCCACAAGGGCCACAGCTACCTCTGCAGCTTTCCTCAGGGGGGTTCCTACCAAAGATATTTTGGAAGCAGCCACTTGGAGTTCTGTACATACTTTCTCCAAGCACTATCACCTACCATTATACTCCAAATCTAGAGCAGGCTTTGCCACTGCAGTCTTGCAGGGCATCCTGGCTCCTGCTAGTTCCACTTAGTGCCTACCACCCATTTTTTAGCTTTGGGATTCTACCCATCTGTTATGACTGCAGCTGTATGCACGATGAACATAGTACAGTTTTGTACCTACCATAAATGTAGATGTTCGCGTGCTAATACAGCTGCAGTCCAGGTTTCCCTCCCTCCTTCCCCTCTTGGGACAGGCCTAATGGCTAACACCTCCTCATACAACCTGATTGAGGTATTCTTTTATGGTGTATTTGCTTGCAACTACTGTTTTTTGATTATATTGCATTGCATTATTACATAAATTTGTGTTTTGCCTTCCTTCTGGGGGCACCTGACATCTGGGGCAAGAAAAACTGAAGAAAATGGCGTTGGCTGGTTCTTTTATACCCCTGTCGCACTGATGTCAGGGAAGAAGCGATGACATCCGACGCCGGACCTAGACTATGGAATTCGGACGACCGAGGACCCGCCTGATGGCAGGAAAATCCATCTGTTATGACTGCAGCTGTATTAGCACTTGAACATCTACATTTATGGTAGGTACAAAACTGTACTTTTCTGCCTCACACACTGCCTCTCAGATAGTGGCGAGTGAAAATTTCTGTTGCTGGGGCCAATCTTTCTGTGACATCTCTGTATCTCACCTCAACAAGTGCAGCAGTTGCTTTGCCCTCATCCTTCCACAGGGTCAAGTTACTGAAGGGCACTCTGCTCCATAATTGGTCCCTGGGACTTCTATATACTTTCCCTCCATTCCTCTTGATCACAGAGTTCATTTAGAAAACCAGGCAGTGCAAGGCAAAACTAATCCTGATTGCTCCTTATTGGCCCACGCAAGTTTGGTTCTCATTTCTTTGGCCTTATCTGCTGTGCCCTTCCTGGAGCACTGACTCACAGTCCAGAACTCCTATCTCACCCTTCCTGTTATCGTCCCCCAGATTTAGACGTATTGAATCTAACCGCTTGGTTACTCCAATTTTAATGATGACAAGATCTGCCAGGTTTTCAGAAATAGTTCACATTCTAACCGCTTCTCAGAAATGTAAAATGCAGGAAGGTTTACCAAAGTAAATGGAAAAGGCTTTTATTCTGGACTGTAAAGAAGGGATTGGATCCTTCTCTGCTCCTCTCCTTTCAATATCAGATTTCTTATCAGAATTATTTCATAAAGTTCCAGTTTCTCCACCATAAAAGTTCAATTAACAGCTATTTCAGATTTTTATTTTGGCCATAATCAAACACGGACAGCCTCTTTGAAAGTTTCTAAAGCATTCCTCAAAGGAACATTCCTTCTCAAAACTGCCATAAGAGATCCTGTTCCTCCTTGGGATATCATAGTAATGCTGCAAGCGCTTTCACAATCCCCTTTTTGAATCAGCGACTTCAGTAGATCTTAAATGCTTCACATGGACAACAATCATCTTGGTGGCAATCACTTCAGCCAAGAGAATCTCAAGAGTTGCAGGCCCACCCTCACAAACCACCATATTTGTCTTTTCTCAAAGACAGTCTTTCTTCTTAAATCTGTATTCTTCCTTTATTCTTAAGGTGGCATCGTAATCCAACATCAATCAATCCATAAATTTTACAGTTTTCTTCCTGAAGTTTTTAAACAAAGCAGTGTATGCTTTACATTTGCTTGATGTTCACAGACAACTTAGATTTTATCTCCACAAGACAAGAGAGTTCAGAGAAGCAGATCTATCGTGTGTTGCCTTTTCCAAAATGAAATTAGGGTGTGGTGTTTCAAAAGTCACCCTTTCTAGATGGCTACCAAATGATGTTCTATTTGCTCATGACAAAATGAGTTTACCATTATCTAGAAAAACCTAGCAAGATCACTGGCAGCTTCCACAGTTTTTCAACAGAATCTGCCCATTGATGACATTTATGCTGCTGTAACATGGTCAACTGCTCATACCTTTATGTCTCATTATAAACGGGCTGTACAATCCAGATCAGTCCTTTGGACTGATACCTACCAGGAGATTGGTAGCAAGGGAATCTGTCCCATCTGTTGAAGCAGATGAAAATGGATAACATCGGATACAAAAGTTATGTACGCACCACAGTGATGGATGCATGTTGTCCTGTTTTCATCTGGTCCAGTATCCTTTCCCTATTGTTAACCTATTTTACCAAGAAGAACGGGTGTTACTCTAAGTCCTGCAAACATAAACCTCAGCTGGCTGCTCCTTCTTTCTGTATTTAATTACCTTTATGCTAGGCTTGGCTTAAGCATAATGTTCAAAAATCTGTCATGTAGCTTTGTGGGGAAACCCAATTTGAGGTATTCAGGGAGAGGCAAAGAGGGATTATGGGTAGAGGAGGAGTCAGAACCCTGGATCCACACATTTGGAGGTGACGAGACCAGATCAGAGTCCCATCCGTTAAACCAGACAAAAATAGGATAACATAGATCTATTGTTATGGTGAGTATATAACTTTCATTTATTGCTTTCATCTGTGGTTGCACTGTTCTGATGATTTAGGAGCTCATACGTCACATAGGCACCTTGCACCTTGAACCTGGGACATGTATCTCTGACGTACGACGTCCAGACAGTGTAAAGGTTTTGGTGTGGTGGCCAGATCAGCTATCCCCAGCAGGATATCCAAAGAGCAAAGAATACTGCAACAGTGAAAAGCAGGACATCTGTTATGGTAAGATGTTAACACAACTGTACTATGCCAATGTAGGAGTTTATTTCCTAAATCTGATGATGATGCATATCAGAGTATCCCCTCTACCCTGAGGTACAGTGATCTCAAAGTTAATAATTAGCAAGGGAGTAGGAAAGTGTAGACGGCTGCCCTGCAGAAATGCTTAATTATGTAAAAGGAAGTTTTTGAATTCACTGCTTTTTGTTTGGATTGCAGTTTTTCAAAGTATAGGGTCTTGCTCTTCAAGGGAGTTAAGTTAAAATTAAGATTTGTTTAGATCTCTTTGATCAATGCTTGCTTATATTTGTCCTAGTTCATTTAAGATGAAATACTAGGTTTATTTCTGCTACATTGTTCTATAAAAATTTATTTCTTCTCTTGCAAATAACTCCTCGTGCTGCCAGACCCAAACTGTATTTCGTAATGTATTTCATTTTGTATTCATCTTTTCTATGCATCTCTGTCTTTTCTCAGTGAACCACGTATTCATGTTGCTCTAACTAAAACTGAATGATTAAATGGGTTTTCTCATGTTATATGTCATAGACTCTCCTTTTCCTTTGAAAACTGCAGCACAAAGTTTTTATTTACCTGCCTACTGTGGTCATTTGTCACACATGTGCTTTAGTAGTTATCTGGTACATTTGCCTGCTTACATAGCTCTGTAGTCCTACTTATTATTGCTGTATTTGTACTGGCTGTCACTTTTCACTACCCGCATCGATCCATGCACTCTTTACAGCTCTCTTCCCCATCTTGAATCCAACATTTTCTGCCCTCCCTTGTATTATCACTTTTCATTTATTACCATTCCCCGTAAATCTTTCTTTGACCCAGAAAAACATAACACTGTGCCTCAGATACGTTATACACACTGGGCTTGTTTCACTGTAGAAGTAAGTCTGTTGTTACTTGGGCCTGTTTCTCTTCTTGACATAGTTTTCTATAACTTTTTTTTTTCTTTAGCAGCTGTACTATGAATATCACTTTATTTTATGAAACATATATTTTGTATGTTTATTTTTTTATTTTGTCATTATTTTTAAACTACATGCAAGTCTGTATGGTTGTATTTTATCATGCCTAGATGGTAGGAATATTTACCCTTAGAGTATTCACCTTATCTGATTGTAGTAAAGTATGTTGATTTATTGTTTGCTGCTCTGGCATAAGTACTGTCTATTAAGTAGAAGTGTGCATTGGTCTTTGACTTTACTGTATTTTAGTTCAGTATTAAGAACAGTTGAAATTGACAGAGTTAATGCAGGTATTGTTGAGAGGGTAGTGCTTAATGTGGAAATTATATAATTTTTTATTTTGGCTTAAAACTGTTTGCATTTCACTTGGTCAAGTATGCTTAAATGTATTGCAGAGAAAAGTCTACAACTCTAAATAGGTTTAAATGGCTATTTCAGATCCTCCTTCTAGCTCAGAGTATATTTCCCTTGTTTTCTCCAGCTTTTATATATATCTACATATATATATATATATATATATATGTATGTATGTGCATATATATATATATATATATATATATATATATATATATATATATATATATATATATATGTGTGTGTGTGTGGGTCTACTATTCATGCTCGAAATTTCAGAAAGCCAAAGCCCATATGGCCGAGACCATATGTTCGACTTTTGAAATTTTGAACATGTTAAAAAAAAAAAAAAAAAAAAAAAAACTTACCTACACGTTGCTAGCAGAGGGGCTGTGCCCCCTTGCACCCCCCCCCCACACTACCTGCAATTTAAATATATCAACTCCGAGATCACGCTACAGTGCAGAAAAATGGGAATCTTCCCATTCCTGATTATACAGAGATGCCTGATCTGCATGATCGAAATTTCAGAAGTCGATCATATGGTCTCAGCCATATGGGAATGGGCTTTCTGAAATTTCGATCACGTGTAGGGGACATATATATCTATATATATATATATATATATATATATATATATATATATATATATATATATATATATATATATATATATATATATATATACGTTTTTAAGACTAAAATCCCGAAGTTGGTAGCAATATTATTGTCTCATGTTACTGTATCAATATACTTATCCCTTAAAAAATTTAGGTAAAGGAAGCTATAGTTTCAAACATAAAGAACAACTGAATCCCAGCCATAGATGTTCATCGTGTTACACTGCTGCAGTCATTACACTAGGGTTATCCTGCCATCAGGCGGTTCCCCAGTCGGCCTGAGTTCCAAAGTCTTGGTCCGGCATTGGTTGCTGTCGCCTCCTCCCTGACGTCAGTGCGACAGGGGTATATAAGATGCAGCCGACACCATTTTCTTCAGTCTTTCTTGCCGCGCGGTGCCCAAAGCAGAAGCAGTTTGCAAGTGCCGGTCGGCGGACTCCTGAGATTTTCATTCTGAATCCAGAACCGAAGTCTTCTACAAAGCTAAGTACCCCGTTGGGGAAACTTTTTCTTGCCTCAGACCGATGTCAGTAAAAGTTAATAACTGTATTTCTTGTGGGAAGCAAATACCTCATAAGGATTTCCACTCCTTTTGTATTCCATGCCTAGGCCCAGACCACAATGTCACTGGTTGTCGGTTTTGTGCTAGGTTTAACAAGCGCACTATTAAACGTCTGTTTGATTTTGCCCGACATTACTTTGGCAGAAAATTCAATTACACCATGCCGTCCGAACTTCCGACGACCGGATTACATATAAAGCGCAAATACAAGGACAGGCATCCGAGGCCCAAAACCAACTATGAGGCCTCTTCTAGGCCGGTCGCCGGTTCTCCGGTTTTCAGCGAGGTGCCTACGCAGCCCCTGACGACCTCATCCACAGAACCACAGTCAGCCTCCGACTCCCACGTGGAGCTGGCTAGGCCTTCGGACGCTCTGTGTTTTCAGCCTACCGAAACTAACCCTTCTGAGGGAACCGAAGTAGTTGAGCAATCCACAGCTTCAGAGGGTGTCTTCAGACCTACCCTGTTAACCATTAAACCCTCTGCTAAGTCTAAGGCCCCATTAAAAACAAAGAAACAGATACAGCATTCTCCAGGACAGGTTTCCATGCCTAAGAAACAAATGCTCAAAATGGCCGAAGACCTCATCACCCTGATCAGGGGGTCCCATCCCCCTCCTGATAAAAGGCCCAGACAGGATGCAGATTATGAATCTTCTGACCATATGTCCATTTCTTCAGATTCATCCTCAGACCTAGGATATTCCTTACCCCCTTATGAGGATTTGGATGCTGAGGAATCAATTCCATCAGCCTCTCCACCTGAGGACTACTTCTTTGGGGAGACCTTGCATACCATGAGGGAGCATTTCCATTGGGAAGGCCAGGATTACTCAGAATCCAAGAAAAGGCTCAGAGACTTCCTTTTATTGCCTCAACACAGACCCCTTGCTATTCCGCCAGTATTAGATATTGTGGATGATGTGTACACTGAATCCAGCTTAAACCCTGACTCCTTACCTCCAGCCCCAGTTAAACTTGATAGATATTACAGAGTCCCTGACTCTCACAAATTTCTGTATAAAAGCCCTGTTGCTGACCCTGAAACTATTTCTCAGGGACCCAAAGGGATTAAGGCCTCATCAGCAAAAAACCCAGTTCCCTCTGACAGAGATTCCAGAGCATTAGACGGATGGGGAAAGAAAGTATATACGTCTGCAACTTTAGCAATGAGAGCCTTAAATTGCCAGTTTCACATGCTAAAATATCAGCAATTTTTGTTGTCTCAGTTGAAACAAAAGATGCTTCCAGATTCAGATCTTCCTAATTTTAAAGAAATGCAGGATTTATTGCATGCAGCTGAACAAGTGGAAAAACATACTTTGCAATGTGGGTTTGATTCCTTCGAGGCCTCCTGTAGAGCAGCAGTTACAGGCTCTGCCCTTAGAAGGCATGCTTGGTTAAAAGAACATACGTTACCAGATCATGTTAACGCAAAATTATTGGACGCACCTTTGCAGTGGGATGTGCTGTTTGGAGTTAAGGCAGAGGAGGTACTAAAGAAGATGGAGGATAGGGCAAAATCCATGCAGACGGTGAAGGATTTCTTACAGGTTCAGCCTCCTCGTTTTAGCAGAAATTGGCCAACAAAGAATTGGTCCTTTCCAGTCACAGACAGACCTCAAAGAGGCAGATACAGACGTCCAAGAGGTAGAGGTCAAGCACAAGGTCCTTACAGGCCTCGACAATGGGGTACACCAGGCCAGAAAGAAGGGGAAGACAGACCACAACCTTATAAAAATCAGCCTCAATGACTTCCCACTACAGCTGCCAAACAGTTCTCTCTTGGCAGCCCCCTTAGGAGGAAAACTGGCACTTTTCTATCACAATTGGCATTGCATCACCCATGACAAATGGGTTCTCAACATTGTATCTCAAGGTTACAGGTTCCAATTTCACACTTTGCCAAGGTTAAAAGAAATGCCAAATCTGCCACCAAATCAATGGGCAGAGGCTCAAAAATAAATTGCAGCACTCATGGATGTGAGAGCTATTCAAAAGGTACCACCATAGGAGCAAGGACAAGGATTTTATTCAAGACTCTTTCTGGTTCCCAGAAAGGCAAAGCCTGGAGACCCATTCTGGATCTTTCTTCTCTAAACACTTACCTGGATGTTCCGAAATTCAAAATGTTGACACTACAGCAGCTTCTTCCCATGCTGGGCAAGAAAGCTTGGCTCGTGACTTTGGACCTCAAGGAGGCATACCTGCATGTCCCTATCAGACAAAACTGCAGAAGATACCTCAGATTTCTAGCTGGTTCAATGCACTATCAATTCTCTGCACTGCCCTTTGGCTTATCTACTGCGCCCAGGGTCTTCACAAAGTGCCTGGCACCAGTAATTGCTAGGCAAAAAGGAATTCAAATTTATCCATATCTGGACGACTGCCTAATTCAAGCAGAGAGCAAGGACATTCTTCTAAAGCATCTGGCGTTCGTAAAAAAGTTATTAACTTGCCTGGGGTACACAGTAAACGAAAAGAAATCAAAACTAGTGCCCTCACAACAGATAATATTCCTGGGTGCCAGCTTGAACACAGTGGCCCAGATGGCTTATCTCATGCCAGACAAGCAAGGACAACTGACTCAATACTTTCAATTGATGGCAACAAAGACCCAACTCCCTGCAAGAAATATTCTGCAGACCTTGGGCTACATGGCATCTTGCATACTACTAATTCCATATGCCAGACTGCATATGAGGAAACTACAATGGTACCTAAAGAATGTGTGTTCTCAACACTGTCAAATTTTGGAAACAGTTATACCACTAATTCCTTGCCTTCAACAGGAGTTTCGATGGTGGGCTCAAGCTTGTCACCTCAATAAGGGACAGCCTTTTACTCAACCCACAGCCAGGCAAACACTGACAACAGATGCATCAGATTATGCCTGGGAAGCACACATGGCAGGAAAATGTATTCAGGGCGAGTGGCCCACAGAGCAAAGCCATCTTCACATCAATCAAAAAGAGATGCTAGCTGTACAAAATGCGCTTATAGCTTTCAAGGACCTGCTGCATCCAGGACAACTACAACTAAAGACAGACAACACTACAGTTATGTGGTACATAAACAAGCAAGGGGGCACGCACTCCTACCCCCTCTGCAGACAAGCCATGACCTTGTGGAACACAGCTGTAGACTACCAAATTCATCTGCAAGCACAATTCCTGCCAGGAGAGAAAAACACACTGGCAGACGACCTAAGCAGAAACATCATGGATCCCCACGAATGGGAATTGAATCCACAAGTATTCAGAATGATAACACAAAAATGGTGGAGCCCGGACATAGATCTGTTTGCATCCCCAATGAACTGCCAGTTACAGAAATTCTGCACAAGGAGTTACCATCCACAAGCATGGAAAGTGGATGCCCTCTCATTCAGCTGGAAAAACCTGCAAGTATACGCTTTCCCACCTTTACCTCTCCTTCCAAAGGTACTCATAAAAGCCAGGCAAGAAGAGCCAAAGATGATCCTGATTGCACCAGACTGACCACGCCAGCACTGGTACCCAATCTTAAAGAACTTAGCACAAGAACCACCCTGGATTTTGCCTCAAATCCCACATTTGCTGACACAGCACAGCAATCAGATACTTCACAGCCAGCTAAAGACCTTAAACCTAGCTGCATGGAAAATTCCTTAGTCAAGCAAGCAGTGCCTCTCTCCAAAGCTGTTATGGATGTCATTCTGGAGGCCAGCAGGCCTAGCACCAGGAAAGCCTACTCGGATAAATGGAAGAGATTCTGTGCCTGGAACCAGGCGCACAGCCTTGACCCTCTTGTCCCAAACATTCCTCAGATACTTCAATATTTAACTGAGGTGCTGGACAAGGGCCTCTCTTCTCATCAATCAAGATCCACGCCTCAGCCATTTCTGCTCATTACAACATGGATCCACCATTTTTTTCTAATCCTTTGCTCAAACAGTACCTCAGAGGGGCTAAAAACATAAGACCGCCCCGTAGAGCGCCCACCCCAACTTGGGACCTCAACTTTGTTTTGGAAAAATTAACTTTACCTCCTTTTGAGCCAGCTAACACAGCAGAATTAAAATACATCTCTTGGAAAACTGCTCTGCTACTGGCAATAACATCAGCATGAAGAGTTTCAGAATTACAGGCACTAATGGCAGTGGAACCTTTCCTCATTTTCCACCAGGACAGGATGTCTTTAAGAACTAACCCTACGTTTATGCCAAAGGTGGTATCAAGTGTGGCTCTAAACCAAACTATTTATTTGCCAACTTTCTATCCAAAACCACAGAACAAAGGGGAGAGACTACTACATTCGTTGGACATTCACAGGCAGTTATGGTTCTACTTGGACAAAACCAAAGCTTTCAGAAAATCTGAGCAATTATTGGTAGCATATGCTGCAAGAGCACAGGGAAAAGTAATTTCAAAACAGACTATCTCAAAATGGATAGGGCATTGTATACGTTTCTGCTATACTCACCATGGGAAACCTTTACCTAGCAGCATTAGATCTCACTCTACTAGGGCAACAGCCACTTCAACTGCCTACCTCAGAGGAGTACCTACCAAGGATATTTTGGAAGCAGCAACATGGAGTTCTGTGCATACCTTCACCACGCATTACCATTTTCCTTTATACTCCAAATCCAGAGCTGGCTTCGCCGCTGCTGTACTGCAGGGCCTTATAGCCACCCCTAATGCCTTATAGAACCAGCCTCCCTACCTCAGCTTTGGGATTCCACCCAAGTGTAATGACTGCAGCAGTGTAACACGATGAACATAGTACAGTTTTGTACCTACCATAAATGTAGATGTTCGAGTTTAAACACTGCTGCAGTCCAGGATGTTCATCGTGTTACACTGCTGCAGTCATCACACTTGGGTTATCTGCCGTCAGGCGGTCCCGCAGTCGGCCTGAGTTCCAAAGTCTTGGTCCGGCATCGGTTGCTGTTGCTTCTTCCCTGACATCAGTGCGACAGGGGTATAAAAGAGGCAGCCGACGCCATTTTCTTCAGTCTTTCTTGCCGCGCGGTGCCCGAAGCAGAAGCAGTTCGCAAGTGCCGGTCGGCCAACTCCTGAGATTTTCAAATCGAATTTCAGATCGAAGTCTTCAATAAAGCTAAGTACCCTGTTGGGGAACCTTTTCTTGCCTCAGTCAGATGTCAGAAAAAGTTAATAATTGCATTTCTTGTGGGAAGCAAATACCTCATAAGGATTTTCATTCTTATTGTATCCCTTGCCTAGGCCCAGACCACGACATCACAGGTTGTCAGTTTTGTGCTAGGTTTAACAAACGAACTAGTAAACGTCGGTTTGATTTCGCCCAATATTATTTTGGTAGAAAATTTAATTATACCATGCCGTCGGAGCAACCGACGACCAGGATGCATAAAAAGTGCAAAGGTAAGGACAGGCAGCCGAGACCCAAACCAGACACCGAGGCCTCTGCTAGGCCAGTCGCCGGTTCTCCGGTTTTCAGTGAGGTGCCTACGCAGCCCCTGACGACTGCTGATTTAGAACCCCAGCCTGCATCCGACTCCCAAGCGGAGATTGCAGGGCCTCCAGGGCCTTTATCTTTAGGCCCTTCCGACTCCATGGCTGATGGGGATCCTGATGCAGTTGAAAGGCCGTCAGTTGCTGAAGGTGTCTTCAGACCGACTACACTTACTATTAAATCTTTTGCAAAACTGAAAACTCCATTAAAAGTAAGGAAGCCTGTACAGCAGTCTCCAGTGCAAGGCCCCATGCCTAAGAAACAGATGCTTAAGATGGCCAAAGACTTAATTACCCTAATCAGGGGTTCCCATCCCCCACCTGACAAAAGGCCTAGACAGGAGGAGGACTACGCTTCCTCTGACCAGGTTTCCATTACCTCAGATTCTTCTGAGGAACAGGAGTACTCTTTTTTCCCCCTTATGAAGACTCTGATGCTGGAGTCTATTCCTTCAGCATCTCCCCCAGAAGACTACTCTTTTGGGGAAACTTTACATACCATGAGGGAACATTTCCACTGGGAAGGCCAGGATTACTCTGATTCTAAGAAAAGGCTCCGAGAGTTCCTCTTACTACCCCAACACAGACCCCTTGCTATTTCACCTGTGTTCGACATTGTGGATGATGTTTATTCAGAATCTAGCCTTAACCCAGATTCATTACCTCCTGCACCAGCCAAACCAGACAGATACTACAGAGTCCCTGACTCACATAAATTCCTATATAAAAGCCCTGTTGCTGACCCAGAAACCATTTCCCAGGGTCCCAAAGGGGTTAAGACCTCTATTGCTAAAAATCCTGTACCATCTGAAAGGGATTCTAGAGCACTAGACAGATGGGGAAAGAAAGTATATACCTCAGCTACTCTAGCTATGAGGGCCTTAAATTGCCAGTTTCACATGCTGAAAAATCAACAATATTTGATGTCTCAATTAAAACAAAAAATGAGCACTCATACAGAGCAGTCTGATTACAAGGAAATGCAAGATTTGATGCATGCAGCAGAACAAGTGGGAAAACATACTTTGCAATGTGGATTTGATTCATTGCAAGCTTCTTGCAGAGCAGCTGTAACAGGGTCTGTCATTCGTAGGCATGCTTGGTTAAAAGAACAAACTTTACCTAATCATGTTAAAGCAAAGTTATTGGATGCACCCTTACAGCAGGATGTTTTATTTGGTGTGAAAGCAGAAGAGGTTTTAAAGAAAATGGAGGATAAGGCAAAATCTATGCAGATGGTCAAGGACTTTTTACAGGTCCAACCCCCTCGTTTCAGCAGAAATTGGCCAACCAAAAACTGGTCCTTTCCAACTTCTGACAGACCTCAGAGGGGCAAATACAGATGCTCAAGGGGCAGAGGTCAGCCACAAGGCTCTTACAAGCCATGACAATGGGGTGCCATGACCCAGAAAGGAGGAGAAGACAGGTCTCAAACTATCAGAAGACAATCACAATGACTTGCCCCTCAGACTGCCAAGCAAATCACTCTTGGCAGCTCCCTTGGGAGGAAAACTTGCACTTTTTGCAGACAATTGGCACATCATCACAAAAGACAAATGGGTCCTATTGTAACTCAGGGATACAGGTTCCACTTTCACACTTTACTAAGGATAAAAGGAATGCCAAACCTGCCATCAAATCAACGGGCAGAGGCTAAAAGACAAATTACAGCACTCATGGACATGAGAGCCATTCAACAGGTTCCTACACAGGAGCAAGGACAATGATTTTACTTAAGACTCTTTCTGGTTCCCCGAAAGGACAAAGCCTGGAGACCCATTCTGGACCTTTCAATTCTAAACACATACCTGGAAGTACCCAAATTCAAGATGCTCACACTACAGCAACTTCTTCCCATGCTGGGCAAGAAGGCTTGGCTAGTAATGTTGGACCTCAAGGAGGCATACCTGCATATCCCTATCAGGCAAAATTGCAGAAGATACCTCCGATTTACAGCAGGTACAACTCATTACCAATTCTCTGCACTGCCCTTTGGCTTATCTACTGCACCCAGGGTCTTCACAAAATGCCTGGCACCAGTAATTGCATACTGCAGACAAAGAGGAATCCAAATATATCCATACCTGGACGACTGCCTTGTTCAAACAGACAGCAAGGACATTCTTTTAAAACACCTGGTGTTTGTAAAAAACTTAATAAGTTGCCTAGGGTACACAGTAAACGAAAAGAAGTCAAAACTAGTGCCCTCACAAGATATTCCTTGGTGCCAGCTTAAATACAACGGCCCAAATGGCTTATCTCACGCCAGACAAGCAAGGACAACTGACTCAATAGTTCAAAATAATGGCAACAAAGACCCAACTCCCTGCAAGAAAAATTCTGCAGGCCTTGGGATTCATGGCATCTTGCATACTACTAATACCATATGCCAAACTGCATATGAGAAAATTACAGTGGTACCTGAAAAGTGTATGGACTCAACACAGCCACAGCTTGGAAACAATAATACCACTAATTCTGCAGGCCTTGGGATTCATGGCATCTTGCATACTACTAATACCATATGCCAAACTGCATATGAGAAAATTACAGTGGTACCTGAAAAGTGTATGGACTCAACACAGCCACAGCTTGGAAACAATAATACCACTAATTCCCTGCCTTCAACAGGAGTTTCTATGGTGGGCTCAGGCATGTCACCTCAACAAGGGTCAGCCTTTCACCTTGCCCACAGCCAGGCAAACAATGACAACAGATGCATCGGATTACGCCTGGGGAGCGCACATGGCAGGACAATGTATTCAGGGCAAATGGTCTGCAGATCAAATGCATCTCCACATCAATCAAAAAGAGATGCTAGCTGTACAAAATGCCCTAACAGCTTTCAAGGACCTCCTACGTCCAGGACAACTTCTAATAAAGATGGACAACACCACAGTGATGTGGTACATAAACAAACAAGGGGGCACACATTCCTACCCCCTATGCAGACAAGCAATGACCTTGTGGAACACAGCACTGACCTACCAAGTTCAACTACAAGCACAATTCCTGCCAGGAAAGAAAAATACATTGGCAGACAAACTAAGCAGAAATATCATGGATCCTCATGAGTGGAAACTAGACCCACAAGTATTCACAATGATAACTCGAAAATGGGGGAGCCCAGACATAGATCTGTTTGCCTCCCCCCAAAACTACCAACTGCGAAAGTTTTGCACAAGGACATACCACACTCTAGCTTGGAAAGTGGACGCCCCCTTCATTCCGTTGGAAAACACTAACAGTGTATGCCTTTCCTCCACTGCCTCTTCTGGCAAAGGTGCTGCTAAAAGCCAGAGGCCACAAATGATACTCATTGCTCCAGACTAGCCACGCCAACACTGGTATCCAATATTAAGGAACATGGCTCAAGGCCCACCATGGATTTTACCTCAAATTCCTCACCTGCTGACTCCGCAAAACAATCAGATTCTACACAGCCAGCTCAAGACTTTAAATCTGGCTGCATGGCAGATTATCTAAACAACCAGTCAACACTTCTCTCTACAGCTGTTATGGATGTCGTTCTGGAGGCCAGGAGACCCAGCACCAGGAAAACCTACTCAGACAAATGGAAAAGATTCTGCGCCAGGAACAAGGCTAAAGGCCAAAATCCTCTTGTCCCAAATATTCCTCAGATTCTGCAATATTTAACTGAGATGTTGCACAAAGGCCTTTCCTTTTCATCTATAAAGATCCACGCATCAGCTATTTCAGCTCATTACAACATGGATCCTCCTATTTTTTCACATCCATTGTTAAGACAGTACCTCAGAGGGCCTAGAACATAAGACCGCCCCGAAGAGCACCAACACCAACTTGGGACCTCAATTTTGTTTTGGAAAAACTTACACTGCCACCCTTCGAGCCAGCTTTTTCAGCTGATTTACGATTTTTATCATGGAAAACTGCCCTGATGCTAGCAATAACTTCAGCACGAAGAGTCTCAGAGCTACAGGCCCTAATGGCAGTGGAGCCTTTCATCAAGACAGAGTCTCTTTATGAACTAACCCTTCCTTTATGCCAAAGGTAGTATCCAGTGTGGCTCTAAACCAAACCATTCATTTACCCACCTTTTATCCAAACCCCCGGAATAAAGGGGAAAGGCTCCTACACTCTTTGGACATTCACAGGCAATTACGTTTCTACTTGGATAAAACAAAGGTTTTCAGAAAATCTGATCAGCTCTTTGTATCCTATGCTGCAGGATCTCAAGGAAAGCCTATATCAAAACAGACCATTTCAAAATGGATACGACATTGTATCCGTTTTTGCTACACACACCATGGGAAACCTGTACCTGGTAACATTAGGCCTCATTCCACCAGGGCTACAGCAACATCAGCAGCCTTCCTCAGAGGGGTACCAACCAATGATATTTTGGAAGCTGCAACTTGGAGTTCAGTGCGCACCTTCACCAAGCACTACCACTTACCTCTATACTCAAAAACCAGAGCTGGCTTTGCCACTGCAGTTTTGCAGGGCCTACTAGCTTCTCCAAACCCTGTTTAGTACCAACCACCCAGCCTTAGCTTTGGGATTCAACCCAAGTGTGATGACTGCAGCAGTATAACACGATGAACATAGTACAGTTTTGTACCTACCATAAATGTAGATGTTCGAGTGTTCACACTGCTGCAGTCCAGGTTACTCTCCCACCTTCCCCTCTTTTTACCTGGGTTTTATCTATAGCTCCCTGTTTATACAATCTCTAAGATGTATTTCTGCATGGTGTATTTGCTTACAGCTGTAGCTATTGTCTTCTACTTATGTACTTTACTTAGGATTATGTATTGCCTTCCTATTTGGGTGGCACCTGACATCTGGGGCAAGAAAAACTGAAGAAAATGGCGTCGGCTGCCTTTTTTATTACCCCTGTTGCACTGACGTCAGGGAAGAAGCGACAGCAACCGACGCCGGACCAAGACTTTGGAACTCAGGCCGAATGCGGGACCGCCTGACGGCAGATAACCCAAGTGTGATGACTGCAGCAGTGTTTACACTCGAGCATCTGCATTTATGGTAGGTACAAAACTGTACTTTACCCTCCCTCCTTCCCCTCTTACTTTCTGGTACGTACCTATGGGGAGTATTTGCTGGTAACTGAAAGTTGTTGTTTGCTTTTCTTATGTATGTTTTATTAGCAATTTCAATTGCCTACCTATTTGGGGGCACCTGACATCTGGGGCAAGAAAAACTGAAGAAAATGGCGTCGGCTGCATCTTATATACTCCTGTCGCACTGACGTCAGGGAGAAGGCGACGGCCACCGAAGCCGGACCAAGACTTTGGAACTCAGGCCGACTGGGGAACCACCTGACAGCAGGATAACCCTAGTGTAATGACTGCAGCAGTGTTTACACTCGAACATCTACATTTATGGTCGGTACAAAACTGTACTATATATCCATGCAGTCTCTTATCTGAAGTCTAGATTTTTTTCCCAAAAGTTATAGAACAGGGAAACTAGAAATAAAGGTCAATTAAAGTTCAGGAAAATATTGATGACACAGCATAACAAAAGAACCTGTGGCATGTTTAGTGTTGTTATAAAGAAGAATGTCCAGAATACAGGTTGAAATTTGGTCTACTGTAGGCATATACATGAGTCTAGTTATTAGAGAAAATCTGAGTGAGGTTAATCTATCAAAATGCCTATAGCCTCACGACAGGGGGACCCCTTATTAAGTATTCTTTGTTCCTCAGACATTTTTATCTGTAGTTCATACTTTGCTAGAATCAACTCCATCCATACTCTCTCTCTTTCATGTTTACGAATCTTACTCCCCTACATCAGTGTGTTTTGGAGCCCCATGAAATCTAGAAAATGAGCATTTCTTTCATGTATGCTTATGCATGTTGACAGTTTTGTTGTTGTAGCGCAGCTGTGTAATGCAGGCTGTTATCAGAGTGGTAGAAAAAAATTGTGTACTTACCATAATGTTCCGTCTGTGTTGTCCATTTTCATTCTTCCTCAACTAATGGGATTGGATCTGATCCTCAGATCCGACTTGGCCATTTTACTAGCTCGTGGTCACCAACAAACTCTTGAGCTCCTTCCCTACCCATAATTCACCACCCCTAACATCCCTGAGATCTTGTTTGCAGCTTAACAGGAAACCTATGAAAGAAATAGCATAACTGAAGTTCAGTACAAAGGACATAGGTGTCCTGAAATACCTTATTCTCCAGAAGTTGGTTATGAAATATGGAGGGGAATGGTGGGCGGGGATTTGAGGAAGAATGAAAATGGACAACAAAGATGGAATATTAAGGTTAAGTACTTAACTTCTTTATCTGATGTCCATTTTAATTCATTTTTCAACTGAGACAGAGTCCCCAGCTACCTAAATTCCTGGGTGGACTCTAAGGAAGGATACTCCTAAGTATGATTGAGCCAAAGGCTGCTCTTCCCCTTGAGACCAAATCTAGTTTGTAATGAATGATAAAGGTATGAGAATTTGACGAAGTTGCAGCTGTACATATATCATCCATAGAAGCTCTAGACTAGAATACAGCAGAATTTGCCATTGATCTGGTTGAGTGAGCCTTTAATGATTTTGGTAAGGGGAGATTCAATTTGTTATAGATAAAGGAAATGCAATTTGTCAGCCATCTAAATAGAGTTACCTTTGTAACTGATTCACCCATTGCAAAGGAAACAAATAACTGAACCATATTTCTGTTGTGTTTTGTTCTGTCTAGGTGGAAACATAATTTTCTATGAGCTTCCAGTAAGTGCAGCATATATTCCCCTTTATTTGCATAATGTGGAAAAAATACTGGCAAGTTAATGGATTGGTTAATGTTGGATTCTGACACCACCTAAGGAAGGAAGCATTAGTATATAAAGTGACCCTATCCTTATGAAAAATTAAAAATGGGTGCTTAGAAGATGATGCTTGACATTCTGAAATTCTTCTAGCAGATATAATTGCTACTAAAAAGACAGTTTCTAGGTCAAAAGTTTAAGATTACATTTGTCTGTAGATTCAAAGGGGAGAGTCTGTTAAGGCTTGCGGTACCAAATTTAAATCTCATAATGGTATGGGGTCTTTATACAGGAATCTTAGCAGAAGATTCCCTTTCAAAAATGCGTTGCACATTTTAGAGGAAGTCAGGGAAGAGTTTTGAAATTCCACATGAGAAAGTTCGTGATTGCTGCGAGTCCAACTTTAGTAGTTGATGAACTAGCACCCTCATTAAACAAACTCTCTAAAAACTCGAGAACAAAATGAATTGGAGCTGAGAAGGCGGTCTCTGATTCATTTCTGCCCAATAAACAAACCGTCTCCATTTACTGCTGTAGAGTTTCCAAGTGGAAGATTGATAGGAAGATAAAAGTGTAGAATGAACAGAGGAAAAAAACATTGGTTGCCTGGCTTTTAAAGGAATAGGAGAAACCATGCTGTTAGTTTGAGATTTGAGATATCCGGGTGAACCATGCTTGTCAGGTGAGACAGAAGATCTGGAATTGGATCCAGAGTCCAAGGTGGGTATAGTAGATGAAGCCAAAGGAAGGGAAACCAAATCTGCCGAGGCCATTAAGGTGCAATGAGGATGACTTTGCTCTCCAACCAGGCTGCTTTCTGAAGGAATTTTGGAATTAGGGGAGTTGGAAGATAAGTATACAGAAGACTGGGGGAAACAGTTGTGGAGCAGAGCATCCCTCTGTGATCCTCCTGGTGGAGGGATCAGGGCAAAAAAGCTGTTGCACTTGTTGTTTAGGGGAGATGCAGAAAAGATTACAGCAAGGCTGGCCCCACAGACTGAAAACCATTTCTGTCACTTGGTTTTTGAGAGCCCACTCATGAGGTACTAAAGGGGACCTGCTCAATTTGTCTATCACACAGGACTTCCCCAGAATATGCATTGCTATTAGAAAGCGCTTGGTAGATTTCACCCATTGCCACTCTCTTGAGGGCTTCTTTACACAGGGAAAAGATCTGGATGTTCTTCGTGCTTCACTGTTGCGGTCATGTTGAATAGGATTTCCTTCTTCGGAAGCTCTTGGTCTGTCCTGTGATGCTCCTGCACTGGCCCAGTATCAAGGAGCCTCAATCCTTACTACTGGCAACCGTGAGGGACGTACACAATGGAAGAATGACAAGTACACACACAGTAAAGTTCAGTTTCCCTTAAGAGCACACAGAGATCACAGTCAGTCTGGGGCTGTTTTTTGCCTCTTTCTCCAGATCCCCAATAAGATTCCCCACTGGCACAGCTATAGGGTTAAGATCTCAGCCGAGTGGTCAAGGCAAAGCCTCCAGCACCCTCTCTGTCCAGCCAGTACTTTGTGTCCCTGCCCAAGTAGCTGACATACACACTTTGAGATCTGATTTATTTCCAAACACACAGACACTCCTGGGGAAGGCTGGCACAGGTTTACTAGCTATGCCCCCTTCTGCCCAAACTGTAAGGTAGTTATCACTGCCATCAACCACTACTTATCAGCTACTACAAAGGCCCTTACAAAGGGTGACCAGTTCTACTGTGTAATGTTACTGTTATCCAAATAGTAAGTGTGACCAAGACCAAGGCTATTTAGGAGTGACCTGTACAGTGTCACCAAGTACATATGCAAGGACTCTAGGAGCTTAAATATGTCTAGCAAATATCAGCCAAAAAAAGACAGGTTTAAATATATTTAACAATAAATAATAAAATAACAAGATAATACTCAAACAACACAGCAACTGCAGAGTTCAGAATCACAGGAAATAGTTTAAAACAGCATTGCAGGACAGTCTCAAATAAATACAGAAAACATCTAAACTAATCTTTACTATAGTCCTATCTATATCTAAGAGAGATTACTGTACCCTGATGACTTACTGTTAGCAAGGCAAGTGCTGATGAGAGGATGTTTCCAGGTCCAAGGCAAGATACAAAGTGCCCACTGTTTTTCTGAGAAAGTTATTTTATTAATATCACATATTACTGCTGGGTTAGCCTGGATGACATCACTGTGTCACCTGCCTTCAATTCCCAGGAGAACAGAAAATTAACAAAATTTAACATTTCCTTGTGAAAAATACATCTCTCTCAGATTTTTTGCTCAGAACTGGAAGTCGTAAAGCAATTAAACACTTTTACATTTGAAACCTAGTAATTATTTCTCTTTCAAGACAATAGGAAAACCTCTAGCTCTGGACATTGTGTCTACTTGCTGCACTGAAACTGAGATAAAACAATCGTAAAAATGTTCTTGACGTTTTGCAAGTTAATCCTGAATGTTCCAGCTTCTACTATTAAAACATACATTTGCACAGGTATATAGTTTATATACATTTCTCTTCTTTTCCAATAGGGTACACTGTGGTTACATTTTTGAAGGTCAGTACATAATATGCAGTTCTCTTAGATTTGTAAGGCAAGCATATGAATTATATTACTATTCACAAATGACATATTATTTACAAAATTCCAGATAGCTGGGCTGGCAGTGTCACATTTCTGTACAAGTCATATTAATATTTTCCAGTGACATATAATTATTACAAAATTCCAGATAGCTGGACTAGCAGTATTTCCCTAGTGTCACAGGCCCGACTACCAGAGTAAAAAAAAAACTCCCTCTTCCCTGAGCTGGGGGACACCCTCCCCTGATGTCAGGATGGTTGGGTATAAAGGTAGCCAGCCAATGCCGTGACATTAGTCTTTCTTGCCGTTGGAGCCTAGAGCAGTTGTGAGTGCATCATTTGTTATGCACTGAAGTGAGAAATTCTTCTAAAGCTTAAGTACCCCATTGGGGAACTCTTTTTCTTACTTGTGACTCATGTCAGATAAAGATAACAAATGTCTCCATTGTGGTAAACAAATTCCACACAGAGACTTTTATAACTTGTGTGTTGCTTATTTAGGCCCAAGCCACAACGTCCCAAACTGCCATCTGGGTGCCCTATTCAGTACTAGTACTATAAGGCATAGAGCCAAAATCCTGTCTAAGCACCTTAGTCAGCAGTCCACTTCCCATTTTGTGGTGGCATCCATTGGTCATCTCGAGGTTGGGCTCCCTAAGCGAGAAAAGGAAAAAAGACCCAAACTTAGGGCCTCAGACAACAACCTTTTTCCATCTGCCAGTCCCCCAAGGCTCATTATCGCAGAGGAAGGAGAGGTGCCTTTGCAGCCCCCTTCCTGCTACCAAGGGGGTGGCACAGGCCTTTGCCCTTTTGGAGTCCTACATGCTGTTTGGTCCCTCAACTCAACTCAGGCCTTGGTATTCGGTTCAATGGTCAGGTCCAGAGTCGCTAAGCAGACTTCTACTTCCAGTGAATGATCCTCAACTGATGACGTCCCTTCAGAGCATCTGCCAACACTGGGTATTTCTTCCAAAGATACTGCCATCAGAGTGGCAGATGTACCTAGGCCCAAAGTAAAAGCTACCACTAAAAAGATTTTGACCTCCGTTTTTGTGCCTAGGCCTACTGGCTCCTGTCCCACAGGTTACTAGCTGGATTTGATCAGGCTGGATGAGGACTTTATTTTTTGGACAAAGGCAGGCAACCCCTCCCTGAATATTCCTCAGGAAAAAGTAAGAGAGATCCTACACCTGAGGCCTTTTCAGAACCCCCTGATTCAGATGAAGATTCGGATCAGGAGGACTCTGTCCTTGAAGAAGAATCCTTCCTTAGCTCACTTGAGGATTCTGATTCAGAAGAGGTGTTACCTTCTGCTTCACCCCCTGAGGACATTACCTTTGGGGAGACACTGCATGCCATGAGAGAGTTTTTACAGTGGCAGGCATAGGAGTACCTCCAAGCAAAAAAGAGGGTCAGGGAGTTCCTTGATCTCCCTCAACATAAACCCTTAGCTATCCCTCCGGTTTTGGAAGTGGTAGATGTTTTTATGGAATCATCTGTCAGTCCAGATTCTCTTCCCCTAGCCCCTCATAACCAGACAGGTTTTATAGGGTACTGGGCTCATATAAATTCCTTTTTAAGAACTCATGTGCGGACACAGAGGTTGTCACCCCAGGCCCCAAAGGAATTACGGTGAGTACTTCAAAAATCCCACTACCTATGGACAGAGAAAGCAGGGCCCTTGACATATTTGGTAAGAAGGTTTACACGTCATCTACCCTGGCTGTAAGGGCCCTCAATTGCCAATTTCATGTGATAAAATGCCAACAAAGTATTTTAGAAAAAAATGATGCAAAAGATTTCCTCCCTGGAGGACAAGAACAGAATTGCTGGATCTCTGCCATTCCAGTTCCCAGGTAGCTAGGCACTCCTTGTACTGCAGATATGATGCCCTAGAGGCATTTTCCCAAGCAGCTGTCTCTGGCTCGGTCATCAGAAGGTAAGCTTGGCTTAGGCAACAGACATTACCGGAGCATGTCATATCCAAGCTACTAGATGTACCTCTGGATATAAGGGCTGCCTTTTTAGACCAAAGACTGAGGCTGTGTTAAAAATAATGGATGATAAAGCAAGAGCCATACAAATGGTCAAGGAATTCCTCCAAGTCAAGCCTTCTAGATTAAGTAGGAATTTTTTTCACTAAGCATTGGCCCTTTCCCTCCCAGTCAAAAAATAGTCAGAGGAAAACCCAAAAGGAAAGACCTCACAGGCAGCAACAACAATCACAGAGGGCAAGGCAGTGGTCTTCAGGAACACCCAGGCCAGGGGGTTCTAGACCACAGAGCCCTAGCAGAGATCGGTAGTGACTCACCACACTCCCTAGCCCCTACCCCTACTCCCAGCCCTGGATAAGATAGGAGGAAGAATTTCCCTATTCAAGGAAAACTGGACCCACATCACACTTGGGTTCTTGAGGTAATCTCAGATGGCTACAAGCTCACTTTCAAAGAACCATTAAGAGTCACATGCTTCCCTGATATACCACAAAACCAAAGGGCAGAAACCATTTCTCAGATTCACAACCTATGCTGTCAGGGCTCTGTGGAACCAGCACCAGACAGGCAAAGGTTTTTACTCCAGGCATATCTCTCAACTGTCCAGATTTTCACAGAATGTACAAATTTTTGCTTCCTATTGGTCTGTTCCTCATAAAATTTGTAGTTTTCTGGCAAATCCTTGGGATGATCTGAGGACGGACATCACCAAATAATGACATAAATATGAGTTTCAGATTTCATATCCTTCAGAAAATCTATGTTAACACAAACCCTGTTACTCTAGCAATTTTCTAAGTTTATAAGAGCGATATTTAAAATCCGTCCCTATTTTCGAGCCTTTGTCTGCCCATTTTGTCAGGCTTTATCCAGATTTCTTGCACTAAGAGGTTGAGAGGTATGACCAAGCTATTCCTGGTCTCCAGGAAAGAAGGCTCTTGGCTCCCTATCCTGGATCTGTCCATTCTCAATCAGTCTTTCCTAGTCACAAATTTCAAAATGCTTGCTCTTCCAAAGCTTCTTCCCATCATCACTCCTCAGATGCTAATGGTTACCTTGGACCTGAAAGATGCCTACTTGCACATTCCTATAGAAGAATCCTGCAGAAGTTTTCTTTGCTTCAGAGCAGGTACTGTCACTTTCAATTCTCTGTACTTCTCTTTGATTTGTCTATTCCTTCCAGGGTCTTCACCAAATGTCTGGCCCCCTGTGATCACCTTCTGCAGAACAAGAGGCATCCAGATTTACCCTTATCTGGACACCTGTCTCATTCAGGCTATGAGTCAGTCCAAGCTCCTCAAGGATCTGGCCTTCACCCAGACCCCACTGTCCTCTCTAGGGTTCACCATAAACATCCGCAAATTCAACGACAAACTCTTCCACCAGGATAGTTTTCCTGGGGACTCTGCTGGATTTCTCCATCCAGAAGGCCTTCCTTCATCCATATAAGGCTTCCTTCTTAACCCAGTCCTTCCAGGACATTATGCAAAGACAATGCCTCTCAGCCAGGGAATTCCTCAGAGCACTGGGCTGAGTGGCATCCTGTATCCTAATAATCCCTCTGGCCAGCCTACACATAAGGAAACTTCAGTGGTACCTCAAGAATCTGTGGTGCCAGCACAATCCCTGGAGACAGAAATCCACCTAATTCACTGCCTCATGAAGGAATTGGCTTGGTGGGCACAAGCATATGCACAGAACCAGGGTCTCTCCTTCAGGTTCATCCCTCAGGGCCAAACCTTAACCACAGATGCATCGGATGCTGTGTTCCATCACCTCCAATCCCTGGGCCAATGGGAAGAGTAGTTCAGGCACAAGCACATAAATTGGAAGGAATTGATGGCAGTACAGAAGAGCATGGTGACCCTCAAGGATCACTGGAAACCAGGGTTCTTCTTATCAAGACTGACAACACAACCATCATGTGGTACATAAACAAGGGGGCACCCACTCCTACCCTCGTTGCTGGCTGTCAGTGCAGATCTGGGAGACAGCCAATGCTATGGGGTTGCTCCTGATGGCTCAGTACCTTCCTGGGGCTCAGAACACTCTAGCAGACCACTTCAGCAGACACTTAATGGATGGCAGCTACATCAAGAAACATTTCTCAGCTTAGTCCAGAAGTGGGGATCCCCTCAAATTAGACCTCTTTGCCACTGACGAAAACGCTCAGTTAAAAAGATTCTCTTCCAGGAGCAAACTTCACACAGCCTGGAGAACAGATGCCTTCTCCTTCCTCTGGAACAATCTATATTTTTTATGCAATTCCTCCCCTACCAAGGATTCTCCAAAAAATCAGGGAAGAAAGAATGAGGCTGATCCTGATAGCTCCAGACTGACACAGGCAGCACTGGTACCCCCTGCTACTATGTTTGACCAAAGAAAATCCTTGGCAGTTATCCCAAAGAGTGGATCTACTGACTCAGGCAAAGGGAAAAATTGTGCACCACAATCTGCAAACTCTCAAACTTTCTGCCTGGATAATTCATCAAAATTCTACCCTGAACAATCCCGAGTAGTCAGGTGCTTAATATACCAAAATAATTTAGAAGACCCTTTATTAGGAAACTTCCTCTGCCAAGTGGAAAAGATTCTCTATTTGGTATCAACAACAAGGCGTCAGCCCTGTCTCTGCCAGCATTTCATCCATTTTGGAGTACTGGGCTATCTTGGTGGACAAAGGCCTATCCTTCTCATCCATTAAGATTCACACTTCTGCCATTTCAGCCCATATCACTCCTCGTCCTTCTATCTTTTCCCACTTCCTAATGAATTAGTTCCTTAGGGGAGTGCTGCATGGCAGACCTCCCAGGCGGCAGCCCACCCCTCCTTGGGACCTCAACTTTGTTCTAGAAAAATTGATCTTACCCCCTTTTGAACCAGCTACATCTGCTGATTTAAAATTCTTGACTGCGCTTTTACTGGCTATTACCTCAGCTAGGAGGGTCTCAGAGTTGCAAGCCCTCATGGCAGTGGAACCTTTTCTTGTCTTCCACCCAGACAGTTTCACTCCTAACTAACCCTTCCTTTATGCCCAAGGTGGTCACAGATACTTCCCTGAACCAATCCATACAATTGCGTACCTTCTTTCCTAAGTCACAGAAACAAGTTGAAAGAACCCTTCACTCCTTGGATGTACACCAGTAACTTTGCTACTACCTTGACAGGACTAAAACTATCAGAAAAATCAGAACAACCGTGGGCTCTGAGGGAAACCAGTCTCCAAGCAAACTATCTCCAAGTGGATCTCCCACTATATTTCCTTTTGTTACACCTACCATGGCAAAAAGCCCCCTGAATCTTAGGACCCATTCAACTAGGACCACTTCTATTTCTACTGCTTTCCTAAGGTGAGTGCCTACCAAAGACATTCTGGAAGCAGCTACCTGGTCATTGGTTCATGCCTTTAATAAGCACTACCACCTGTCAGCCTTCTCAAAGTCCAGAGCAGGATTTGCTACTGCCATCTTGCAGGGCATTCTCTCTTCCCATTAAGGCACCTTTCACCCTCATTCCAGCTTTGGGAATCATCCCACAATTCAGGACTGCAACAGCGAAGCACAAAGAATGTAGTACAGTTGTGTACACTTACCATAAATGTAAATGTTCAAGTGTATTCATTGTTTTGCACTCTTCCCTGCCTCCCTCCATCTGCCTTATTCTCCTTACAATAGCAGCTTTTTCTCTTTCACCCTCTTCCAGATGACCCTCTGCAGGGATGCCCTACAGGTCTTCTTCCTCTTATCTGGTCCCTTGGGTAAGATTCATCTATGGGGCTCCTACCTTCTAGGGGCAAGAAAAAACTGATATTATGGCATTGACTGTCTCCCATTATACACAACCGTCCTGACTCCAGAGTAGGGCATCCTCCAGCTCAGGGGGAAGGGAGTTTTTTACTCTGGTACTCGGGCCGACCAAGGTCTTCTGAAGCAGGAAATCCCATAAGTCAGGACTGCAACAGTGAATACACTTGAACATCTACATTTATGGTAAGTGTACACAACTGTACTTTCCCCCCTTACTTCTTTATGTACAAGACTACTGACATGTCTGTCTGGATTGCAGTTGTCCCAAGAAGAAGAGTCCTGGAATGCCTGCAACGCTAACAACACCACTTTCATCTCCAGAACATTCATATGCAGGTTGGCCTCGACAGGGGACCAAGTGCCTTGGACTGTTTTATACAGGAAGTGCCCTCCCCCACCCAATCTGGAAAGCGTTCATGGTCACTATGGCATTGGGCTGAGGAAGGATGAAAGGGACAACCTTGTAACATTTTGTTCTGACTGCATCCACCAAGGAAGGTATTGTTTGCATACCTGGGTTATTTTTCTCTTTGCAGACATGGTCTGAGAAAGCATTGGCAATTGTGTTGTTAGCATCCATTGAAGAATTCTCATGTGGAATCTTGCTAAAGGGACTAAAATTATTGCCACTGACATTGATCCCAGGGCTTACAGAACCAATTGGGCTGAAATTATGATACTGCAAATTATTTTCCTGACCTGCATCCTTATTGTTTGCACTCTCGATAGAGGATGAGAAGCTACCATAGATACTGTGGTGAACACTGTCTCTATGATTTCTAATGTCTGGGTTGGTTGCAGGTGAGACTTGTTATAATTTATGGTTATTCCAAGATGCAAACAGGTCTTTAATACCTGATCCCGAGCTTCTATCAGTCGGTGCCTGGTCGGAGTGATAATGAGCCAGTCTAAATATGGAAACACATGGAATCCTTGCAGTCTTAAGTCAGCTGCAACCACTGCCATGCACTTGGTAAACACCCTGGGGACTGGGATGATGCTAAAGGACAATGCTCTGAACTGATAATGACTGGCTCCCAGCCAGAAATATAAGTACTTTCTGGATCATCTGTTCATCTTTATGTGATAGTACACTACCTGAAGATCTGTCAAACACATCAAGTCATCTTGTCCCAGAAAAGGCAAAATAGACTGAACTGTGCCTATAGAGAACTTTGTGTGTTGAACTGACTAGTTCAATACACTGAGATCCAAAATTGGTCTCCAGTCCCCTGTTTTTTGGCATTAAGAAGAATCTTCAGTAAGTTCTGGATTCTGTCTGATCTGGTGGAACTTCTTGGATGACTCTCTCTTTTTTTTCTATCAGCTTTTGGATTTCTAGTGCTGCTGCTTTCCTTTGATTGGGTAAAACATGAGGAATGTTTTTCTGGATAATGGTGGAGGTAGGGAAAAGGGAATTATATAACCTCTGGAAATAATTCTCTGCACCCAACTGTCTTTTGTAATACTTAGCCAGGCTCTCTGGTGCAGAGATAAGTTACCCCTTTAAATGCTTCCAGAGGTAGGCAGTTGTGCCTCCATTCAGGAGCTCTGAAAGAGTTTGTTGGAAAAGGAATCTCTAGACCACTAGTTTTGTGCGTCTCCTCTGCCACGGGAGCATTGTCTTCGGTTATTGCTCCCCCATCTGCCTCTGGGGAACTAACTCCACATGTGTCCTGGAAAGGACCCTGAGATTTTCTGAACCACATTTTCAACCTCCCCTTTGATTCCTGGAAAAGATCCTTTGAGAGGTTGAAAAATGCACTCTCACTGCAGAGACTGTCTTTCCTTCTTTCTCCTACGTGGAGAGCATGTCTTTTACTGTGGGGCCAAACAAAGAAGTGCTGTCAAAAGGAGCATTAACGAATGATGACTTCAAGAGCTCTGCAAAATCACACAGATGTATCCGGGCATGCCTCCTGATGGAATTGTATGAACCTGCAGCCCTTGAGGCATTTTCTGCAGCGTGCTAGTTAAGCCTCATGGATGAATTGGATATAGCCTGTAGGGTAGCCAACTGAGAGACTAATGAAGATTGAGCCTTAGCAGTTCCAGTTCCAGAAAGAGATTTAGATAAGTCTGTAATCTAATCTCTTTGTAGCCTAGTAAAATGTGCTAAATAGTTCAGCAGTCTTAGTGCATACGTCACTGAAGCATAAACACGCTTCCCAAATCTGTCTGTTGTCCTTGACGCTCTGTTCGGAGGATGGACAGAGGAACTCTATTCGTTGAATTCTTTTTTTTTTGTACACACTCTCATAACCATAACATCTACTGGAACCCCTTTACTCCAAAATTACTAGCCTCCTGGTTGGAACCACAATCCGGTCTGGTCTCTTGGGGATTGACTCATTCGTATCAGGTTCCTTCCACCCCCACTTGGAAATCAAATCAGTAAGTTCATCAGCCGGAGAAGTAACTCCGGAGGTAGACAGATCAGTACCAAATGTTTCCAGAAATACTGGTTCCTCAGGAGAATTGTTTTGGGAAGACCAGCCACCCTTTTATTGTAAGATCTCCAGAATGTCTCCAAATGAGACGTCGTCAGGTGCTGATTTTGGGGACCCTTCCCCTTCATCGAAATCTATATCCTCAGTGACCGACTTCTGAGGAGAGTCCAAGTGCCTTCTATTGCACTTTCTCTTCTTAGGGACTTCCTCGTGGATTTAGTATTATCTAAGAATTTTTTGTGTTTTAAAGATCGATATTTTAAACAGAATACGGCTGTGTCAATAGGAGCAAGTTGTGCTCCCAGTTTTGTCAACCTAGTAATGGCCGACTGGGAGTCTATGTATTTATTTAAAATAATTTTGTTAACTCTTGGTCCTTTTACACTCGCTTTTTAGATGACATATTTATTTTATGGATAGATATTGAAGACTGATAGAATTTTTTAATTTTATTTCAGAGATTACAGAATTTCTGAAATGTACTAGTTTTTATGATTCAGATAAAATTAACTTTTTGGATGTGGTAATATTCAAGGACAGAGAAAAGAAAAGGTATATGTCAAATATTATTTATAGAAAATCAACCTTTCTAATACCGGTCTTCATTATACCAGCTGGCATCAGAGGCAACAGAAAAAAGCAGGTCAAGGGGTTAATATCATAAGATCGAAAGAGTAAAACGCCGAATAGCAGAACATCAAACTGCTAATCTCGAAAGCTGAATACATCGAAAATGGAACCCCTGAATAGCAATGGTCGGCCACATCGCAAACGGAACCACCGAATAGCAACAGTCGAACATTAGGGTTAGATTTAGGGTTAGGGTTCTGACTTCTTGTGAGACATTACACAGTCATAGCTTGTCCCTAGTACTACAGGAGAAGTTGGATAGGCAGCGGCAGCCGTGTTACTATTTGGTCACAGCTAAGCGCACAGGGAGCGGACGTGGAAGGCTTACTTTTATAGTGTGTACTTTTATAGTGTGTAATTACAGTACGTACTAATGATGTTATGGTGTTTAATGAGAACATATGGTAATACGTGTATCAGTTTTTGTATAATACAATTTTAGTGGTTCTGCTGCTATAAAACAGTAGTTCGTTGCATACGTTATGCATATGGAACATTTCACAGTGACGTCATGGTGTGCGTTTCGGAAGGTCAACTATAAGAATCCGGGGTTTCCGTTTTCAGCTTTCTAAATTATCAGCTTTCAAGATTAGCAGTTCGATGTTCTACTATTCAGTGTTTTACTCTTTTGATCTTATGATATAAACCCGTGGGCAAGGGCCAGCTGGTTATATCAGCTAGGATGGTAACTGAAGGTGAGACGTTTTTGGAGGAATGTAATTACATTGTAGGCATGCTCTTAAAAAGAGGTTATCCTAATGAATTTGTGAATGACATTAAGAATGAGATAGTGTTAACTAGAACTCATGGGGTGTGCACCCCATAGTTAGTTAACGTTAAAGGGATGATTGTTAATATGACAGAACATATTCCTACTGTTAGTGGTGTTTTAAGAGAAGGTAATAGTAACAAGAATAATGATTTTAATATGTCTGCTATATAACATAAGGCTTTCATTTCTACATATACTTTGGATAGTTATGGTATTTTTAATATTTTACGAAAGAATTGTGCAGCATTTTCTGCAGGCAACCAGGTATTTGATTTGGTGGGGAATAAACCCACAGTATTGCACAGGAAGGATAGGTCTGTTGAAAGTTATTAGAAAAACCCAAAAAGGTAAAAACAAATAGACCACTTTGGATGGTCAAGTGTAGAAGGTGCCCAAAATGTACTCACATTTTAGTGACAGACCACATTATTGTGCAGGGAAAGATGTACATTTTAACAGGGCACTTTTTCATGTGACTCTAAAAGAGTTGTGTATATAGCTCTTTGTCAGTTATGTTCCGCTTTCTATGTAGGTAAGATTTATAGAAAGTTGAAAGAAAGAATATATGGACATTAAAAAAGAAAAAAAGTTCAAATGCCTTATTTAGGCATTTAGTGGAACATCCTACACATGTATTTAAGTTTATAGCATTCATCAAATTACTAAAGATTAGTGGGGTTTTATTACAGGAGAACATTAATTGGGAACTGAGATGGCAACTTGTTTTAAATGCTGCAAGTTAGCCTGGATTAAATGAAAGCTGCTCTATAAATTTTGCCCTGAAATTCAAACAATTAGAAGTATAAACATCATAGTGTTCTTACAAGAAATTGGGTTGTATGTATTTCGAACACAACAGTAATATTAATCTTTGTATATGTTTTTTAATGTGTATATTTATTCATGATATTAAAATTCAATGTTTATTCCTTTAAATATTTAAATTAGGAAGGAGCATTGTGAATGAATTTTAGATGTTCTGTTACAATTATGAAGTATTTTTAACTGAAAAGGTGATTTGTTTAGGGGTATTTAAACAAGTGTTATTAATTGTGTTGATAGTTCTGATGAAGTCTTTGTAACTGAGATGAAAGCGCTTAACTTTGTGGATTATACTTGTGTATTTTTAATCATTAAAGTTTTTTTTATGTGGGTTTGAACTGGTTACTGCTTTATTGCCACTGTTGCCTTATAGGGAGTTTTTGGTGTTATTAGTAAAATGGCTGAGTTGGATCCGAGCATCGGATCCGATCCTGTTAGTTGAGGAATGAATGAAAATTGACAATGTCAGATGCACCAGATTGTTTCCTGGACCTTTTCATACATGATGCACCTTCTGCATTCTGTTGAGTGGAATGGAGAGGAAGATTGTGTGGGTAGAAGCTAAGTCATTAGTGCCTATAGGAAACCTGACCAGTATGCCATGTGTCAACAAAGGGCACAGTTGCTTCATCCACTTGTTATGCCGCAAATGAGGTAGCTTTATAATTTTAATGTTTGGCAAGGTGCCTTTTATATGTCTTGTTTCACCAGCAAAGAAAAATAAACTGTTATGTTAAAAACGTGTTTGAATGCTGCCATTGCTCATTTTAAAATTATGCTGTGTAGCTGTTTCATCTCCTTCACATTTATTGGAGAACAAGAGAAATGATCACTGTACCCTTAAATTAGCCAGGCATCTATCCGCAGCTACCTGTAGTTGAAACCCTGTTTGAGTTGAAACTGGAGTATGTAATTTGTTAAATCAGAATTAATTCTGCAGCAGCGGTTTATGAAGTTGCAGATAAGAAGAGCAAGTTCAGGTGTATTACAGTGCTTTTATTTACAAAGCATTGAGCAATGACAATAAATTCAAAAATGATTCATGATAATTTTGTCCAAACATTTATAAGAGCAGGTGAAGAAAAATCTGCAATATGAAGTTCTAAAAACTAGTGCAATGTTGCCATCGTACCATAAATATTAAAATAACCATGGGACAAACAGATCTTAACAAAAATAAAAGACAACTGAGCATTGTCCAGGTAAAACGAGCTTAACAGCCATTAATTGTGTAAACATCCAAAAAAGCAAGACCAAAGCAGTATTATGCCAACAATGTTATTAAAAATCTGAATTCAGAGGCATTAAAAAGCATTGCAGAGTGCCGTTTTAGAATCATTCAATGAAACTTAAAAAGAAAAGCATAAAGGTACATTCCCCTGATATGGTATTAAGTAAATGAGTCCCAGGAATTGACAGAAATTCTATTAAACAGTCACTCATACGATGCATCTTCATAGAAATAGATCTTCTCTCCGACCATGAAACCATCAGAAATGGAAATATCATATTCACTTGTGCTCTCCATCTGCTTCAATGACAGGATGAATCCAAAGACTCGAGGATGATTCCCAGAACATCAGCAGCCTTGTCACTCATTTCTTCAGTCCATTCCAACAAGAAGACTTTAGTTTGCAACACTCTAGCCATAGGAGAAATGCAGTCCTAACGCAACAAGCTCAGTGACCAATCCAGGCAGATGTTCAGCAAACAAAAAAAAAATTGCAGCAGAGCTTAACGCTCTGGCAGCCATCTGTTACTACCCGTTAGCCATGGAGATTACAAAAGAGCAAAACGTTATGTAAAACAGACACATGGGAAACTAATGCTAGTCCTGTCTACAGAACATTCTTTTAAAAACAGTGTGTTATGTAGTTTCAGCCCATATTGCAATGTATTACAACAACTCAAGGAACACCTCTTCACCCAAAGTGCAGCTGCACTCACTTGGTCATGTTGCATTAATCCTGCAGTTTTTTCTTGCCCTTTTATCCCTTACTCTCATTTATCCTGCTTTCCTCTTCTCTTTGCATCTCTCTTACACTACTCCTGTCTTTCTCCTCTTACATCTACATGCATCTCTCACCTTTTCTCTGTCTTCTCCCCATGGTGTCCTTTCCTGCAGTTGTTCTCACTTACCTCTTCTAATGTCTTCATAGGTCTATATATAATATGCTTCTGTCCCCATAGCATAAGCCATCTAAGGAATTATGGCTGCATCTTATCCAGAAAGCTCTGCTAAGCATAAGTCCATTTTTCCATTCATGTTTTGATATTGTAAACTGCTTCTTGAACTAAATGTTGTAGCATATTCTTGCATGTGTTAATATGTATGTATATATTTATATATATATATATATATATATATATATATATATATATATATATATATATATATGGTTCTAGGTTATAACACCGACAGCACACAACATCGACAACGACATCACCGACACCACATCATCGACAGCTCACAAACACGACACCACACACACTCAACACAGCATCCAACAACCAATAAACAAAACAAATTCCCTGACCAAAAACCACACACACACAACACAAGCACACCTAAATCCTAACAAACAAACACTAAACCTTACATACACAACTATCCACTACCCTAACCGAAACCCTAACCCTAAGGTCCGTCACTATCGCACACTAACCTAACCCGCTCCTGACCCTAACTCACTTAACCGCCCTAACCCAAAACATTCACTACTGCACCCTTACCTAACTCGCCTAACCCTAACTCACTTAACCCGCCCTAACCCAAAACATTCACTACTGCACCCTTACCTAACTCGCGCTAACCCTAACTCACTTAACCCACCCCTACCCCTACAGACCGCCAACATCGCACACTTACCTTACTCGCACCCTAACGTCCGTCACTACCGCATACTTACACATCCTTTCCCCATCTCGGTGTTCTCCGCGTCGGTGTTTTCATCCGTCGATCTTCTCGCGTCGGTGATTTCGCTGTCGGTCTTCCCATCTGTCGACGTTCTAACCTAGACCCATATATATATATATATATATATATATATATATATATATATATATATTTTTTTTTTAGCATTTCCTTGTGTTTGTAAATATGTTTTGTTCATTTCTTGTGGGGTCCAATTCACCTAGGTTGTGCCTGCTTAACGCTCCATTGAGATCAGCACACTGCCTTGGCAAACAAATACAAATAAATAAAATTACTTTGTGTCATCTGGAAGAGTTTTTGTCATCACTGTTCATATAGTTGCATGTTACCATCTTGCTTTGAATAAATTAAGCCAAAAGGCCTGATTTGTATTGTCTTTAACTCATAGCCAGGCTAAAGAGTATGCTGCTTAAGCATATGGGACACAAAAACATGTAAACATTCTTATATACCTCTGCTAGTTGATTACCCAGAGTACGGAGATGGACTCAGTGGCTACTAAACTTTGAATAGCTTCTTATAACACACTGCCTCTTGCAGCGTACCCCAGATGTGTATGTAGCTATGGAGAATTACATGACGAAGGATGAAAGATGACCATTTTGTCCTTGCAGGCTGAATGTTCTTTCTCGCCCCCCCCTAAATTTTTGGCACCAAAAATTAATGTCTTTTTTAAACTCTAGTAAGTAGCCTTGCTCAGACCAAATGTTGTAGATGCTGTTTTTGATTTAATTAAATTCCTCTTGCCTTTATTCTTGTGTTTGGATGGCTGGAAGGTTAAGTCTGGGCTTGACTTTTGTATTTGTCATTGGGCTTTATTGTGTTGACATTTGCAGTTCAACACATTTTTGCCTTGTAGCAGAACCTGAAAGCCAAAATCTTAAAGTTGCTTTTTCTGTAGTTTAAGGATGTCCTGCATCTGTTTGCTTTTGCACTTAACCAAACCAGTGTGTATAGCCAACCCCCCCCTTTTTTCTGTGTTCGTGTAGTCTGCAGTACAGTGTTTTTTTTTATAAAGGTCTGTAAAGTGGTAAATTAGCAAAAGCCATGATAAACCTTGAAGAAAACGCATCTGTTGAATCTTGCAGGAAGCAACCACTTCTTATTTGGGAAGGTGGCATCATTGTGGTGTTAAGTAAAAGCCAGTCTTAAAGATATCCAGGGACTTTTCTAGGAGGTTCTGAAAACAAAACCTTTCTTAGATCTGTACAACTTAATAAACGTTTTTAAAATGAATGGTAATGGGATGATGGACAGTTGCAACACCCATTCAAGGTAGTTTGGAAAAGCGTTCCTTAAATTCAGGGTCACAGGCTCTATTTGATTTAAAAATTGCACTGAAAAAGTGTGGTCTGTGTTTATAAAAAAAAAAAAGTAAATGTTCAAGTAGGAATCTGTTATGTAATGTGGATTGCTGGTAAAAAATGGCCGTAGCTGATGTAAATATGCTGTTTTATACTTAAATGCTTTTCACTGGTAAAGAAACGCTTCTCACTGATGGATGTAAGGGATTTCATTTTGGATTGTTGGTCTCTTTCAGATCGCACGGAGAAGCGCTCCACAATGCCCGATTCACCTGCGGATGTGAAGACACAGTCCAGGTTGACGCCTCCAACGATGCCACCTCCTCCAACTACACAAGGTGTTCCAAGAACAAGCTCTTTTACACCCACTACATGTAATTGCATCTTTATATTTTACTTTTGAATATGTTTTGTACAGCTGTCACTATGAAAATATGCATCCTTGCATTCAGTGCAGATGTCACTGTTATATTTTGCAGATGTGAACCCAGTGGAAATCTCTCCACATTTAATTTGCATAGTTCAGGTTTCCAGACTACTGTCTTTGGTCATGGTAGTGTCTGTGCACCTCACTGCTACATTTGGCACAAAACTTCTTATGCAACTTTCCTTAGTTAATGACCATTTATTTGCCTTTTGTCAACTCTGTTCTTGCAGTAAGCTAGGCTGAGTCTCCCAGGTCCTTCTGAGTTGCACCTCCTCTTTTCTCTCTATGGAAGATACTTTCTGTTCCCTTAAAGACAACACCTCTGTTTCTAAAGTGGTGCATTATTCTTTGAGATTCCTTCCTTTATGCCTTTTTTGAATAAGATGTACAAGCTTCTAAGAGAGGCTGTCTTTAGAAATTGGTACTGGATAAGAATTCAAGGTCTTATGGATGAGATGGGTGTAGCATTTAGTCACAACAGTGACAAAAATTATTTCTACCTTCTGAAAAACATTTGCCTTAGAATTAAAAGCACAATATTTTCTACTCCTTAGCAGAGCCACACACTTAACTAGAGTAAATCTCTTCAAGGCTAGGACAGTACAGCAGTTACCACTTGCTTTTATTATCTGACACCCCTCTAAAAAAGGATTTCCAGCATTAGATTCTGATTGATGTGCAGCAGGGAATGTCTGTAGTTACCCTTTGTAAGGTCTTATACATTTGTTAATCCCAGGTAATGGAGAAAGTCTTCGTAGCTCAGCAGTTCACTGTTAACTGTTGTACTGACTGAAACATGTATAGCAGCTTCCTGTAGTCCTAGCTGTTGAACTCAGTACTCAAACTATGATGAATTTTGGCTGAAGTGCAGTGAAGAATCCCACGCTTTTAGTTTAGATGGTCTCCTTGTTTGGACAGTCTATCCATCAGTGTGAGCATTCACTAAGGTCATATATGGTCATCTTGTAAATGTGAAGCAGAAGTATCTTGGATGGGAGAGGAAGTATGTGTTGTGAGAGAGAGAGAGAGAGAGAGAGAGACGGAATGAGGTTAGGTTGGGGTGGTGAATTTCCCAAGGCTGTGCTTTTTAGAAAGTTGAAATGGAATATCTAAGCAGTTTTCTTACCTAATAAATACATTTATATGTTACATATGTGATTGCCTTGTGACACAGGTGATGACTAAATAGGGTATGTGTACCACTTACCTGTTAGAACAAATAATAGGGTAAGTAAGTAAATGCATACATACATACATACATAAATGTCAGTTTTGTTGCTAACTGACACGCGCACACACACTGAAAAAAATTTGTCATGCACTGCATTGTTGGGTCTTTGATTTAGGAAGTGCTGTGTAGGTCATTGCTGCAGTCTTGTCTTGATTATCAACATCAGGTGTAGTTTGGCCAGCTAACCTGCTTTATAAATGAAAGCTTTTATCTGTTGTGTAACTCGGGCGTTTAATAGTGGCAATCCAACTAAAGTAAAAAACCTAAGGAGTTACTTGACAGACCTTTAGCAGTAGAATGCTTTAGACACCTGCCAATGTGTTCCATAAGGGTCTATATTAAATCAGCGAACTCTTAAAAAAGCATACGCTGATTTATCGACCCCATGTAAGTGAAAGCTTACAATCCCAAAGACTTAAAACAGCGATTTTTTTCCAAGGGAGAAAAATCGCTGTTCCACAAAAGAAAAAAAACATTACATAAAGTGAGGGGCTTCACCCCCCACTCCCCCTACTTAAATATACCAACTATGAGATTGCACTACAGTGATGAAAACGACAAAGTAACGGAGGCAGCCAAGCGATTTCTTTCCCAAAGAAGGAAATCGCTTAAATGCCATTTCGCTATTTTGCCGTTTCGTGCTTTCAAGTTCGATCGATCAAGAGTGCATCTTCGATCACATAATAGGAACCCTTTCATAACTACCACACACTTGTAAAATTCAGTTAGTACTGAAAATCCACCTACCACCTCTTATTTGAGCTATTCAGCAATGACATGATTTTCCATTTATGTTTAATTTTTCTGGTATGTAGTGCACCTCCCAGCATCCTTTTTTTTAAATTGCTGGTTCCTGTGCAGGTACTTAACTATGATTTGGTCTTTGACTGTACATTACCAAATTATTGATGGAATGCTAGATGGCACAGTGAAATCGGGCAGAGTGAGGTCTGCAGTGACATGACATAAACTGCCAGCAACAACAGCGTCTTCCACCCTGCACAAAATGGATTTTACCTGTCACCATCTAAAGTATTTTTGTGGCTCATGGTATGGCATAGAGTGATGGAGAAGTGACTTAAGACCCAGGTAACCTGACTTTCATTAGTGGCTTAGGAGAAAGAGGAGCTAGCAAGGAGGGAAGGGAATGAGCAGCAATTGTCATCTGCCCTTTTCTGGGAGGGAGAGTGGTGTTTTTGTCTCCACTGCTGATGAGGACAGTGCTGTAATGCTGTATCTGATTGCCAGTGAATTAGTTACCTGACAGTACATGCTGTGATGTGCGTGAAATTAGCAGCTCTACCCAGTTAGGTCATAACAAAAATCCCTGTCATATAGACAGCATATGCAATGCTTCTGGTTGTTCTGCTGCACATTTCCACTTTCCTTTTCCAATTCACCAGTGACCATGACAGTCTCATTCTGGGGGGTACTGCTGGTTGCACTAAGTTAGGAACAACACCGAGCAGCTGATGGTCAGAGCAAGAGTACTTATATTGTCACACCATGCCCGAATACCTAGCAGTCAGAATCCATTGCTGAACTGAAGTCAGCAATATTCAGTTTAAAAAAAAAACTGTTATTCCTGAGGCTGGCTTCTCATCATATTCATACCTGACTATTACAAAATTGCTGCAAACATTCTTCATGTGTGTAAGTCAGTGTTTCATCTACAGTTATTTTAACAATAAGAAAAAAGTAAGACAATCAAGCTTGGCAATTTTAAATAATAGCATGAACTAAGACAAGGCTCATAGACACAAACTGAGACACTGAGAACAAAACCAGATATTGTTAAAGTTCTTTCTCTGGCATAGCTTGTCTGCGTTCTTGCTTTCTAAGTTAGTGTGATAGGCCATTTTCAAAGTAGAGGCAGGGCCTGTGTGTATAATGAGGCCCTTATGTGGCTGACATTAGAGCCAGCTATAACAGTGCTGCAGTCATAATAAAAAGAGTGACACACCATGTGAGAAACTCCATGGGCTTGTTTACCTTTGTCAGTATTATTAACTGCAGATGATGTCTCACATCTGTAACAGTGTTACTGCATTTATAATGCACTCAAGTAATGTTTTACATTGCATACAGTTTTGGGAGGTTGTCTCATTGCGTTGTCCCAATACCACTTTAAGTCATTCTGTAAGTGAAGTTTAGAGTAACTCTTTTTTTTTTTAATATGTAAAGAACACAAATGATCTGGCAGGTTCCATTTTCTGTGCAATAATTCCACCACCTCCTCTGTCAGTTTTAGGAACAAATTACAGACTGTGACACCAGTTGTGCTTTCTGACTGGCAGTTCTATTTTTCAGATGTTGACCTGTATAGGAGAGGAGCCTTCCTGGTGGAAGATAAGTAGCTCTAAATGTTGCAGCAGTAGTTTGAGCATCATTGTTGCACTCTTGAGTACAAGGATAATGACGAGTTGTTATAAATGTGCATTTTCATGGGTGGATCCCTTTTCATTTAATTATTGCACATCACCTTTCTGTAGTATATACAGCAGCCTTCTGTGGTTGATTGTAAGCTAAACTGGACATGGCAGACCGCATGGTACCTGAAGCTTCTACTAGCCTTCTAATCAGACAGGATTTTAGTCAGGGATTTCTAGCCTCAAGTAAACTTGGCCACATCCTTTGCAGAGTTAGTGAGTTAGTTATTTTCAGTGTTTCTACAGAAGGATACCTAAAAGTGGGTGGCAAACAATCTGACGTTCTTCAGTTAAGACTTTTGGGCTTGACATGGTTGATCGATGTATACCACTTAAAAGCAACACCGCAGTCCATAGCTAATTTAATAAACTACAGTGTCCTTAGTTATAGGGTCTGTATTTTAAAAGACATTGTCTGGGTCTGTTTTTAAATCTGAGGGTACAGTTTTAGATTTGGGGTAGCTGAGAAATGAATTTCTGAACTTGCGTGGGCTTTAAAGTTAAATTTTGCTGTGTATAGCTGTTAAGAAAGTAATGTTTCCTATATGTGAACTCAGTCTGTTAAGCGAAGGGAAATCCTCCATTGTCATCCCATTTCATCAGTGTTCAACAGATTCGCAGTAGTTCATTACTAGCATAATCCAGCTACCATTCATGCTCATAGTTTTGGTCAACATAGCAACACAAAATCAGAATGACTTGGCAGGAGCATTGAAGTATCAGGAATTAGAGTCTGCATAGTACATTCACACAAATCTTCTATATTTTGCTTCTGAGAAAATAAGTAAATTATGTTGACATTGCTGACACAGTACAGTTATACTAATGGAATGGGTTGGAGATGCATACACCTAATATAAGAGCATACTTGTGCTATGAAGTATAATTCTAACTTGCAATAACTCTATGAAAGCCATGTTAACAAGGGTGTGCTGGCCCTCACCCGTACGTCAGTGCCATGGGTTTGGGATCAAATTGTACATCTTCACAGAAAGAAATGCATGTACTTGGGGTTAGTCTCACAGACTACTTTTCATTTTATGTTGCTAGTTGTACTAGCATATCTTGAAAAGTCATAGTTGGAATGTAAAGGGTACTAGATAAAGTTGTGTTTTTTGTTTTAAATAACAGGAAGACAGTAACTATAGCAGTTGTGATGTTTTGGTAAAGACCAATGTTTTAGTAAACTGAGCTGATTGATTCCAAAACTGCACTATTGCCAGCAGCTATACACAGCTAATCCTGTGGGATCTTCAGTCATTCCCTGTCAGCTTCCCCCATTGTGCCCTGCCTGACGTGAACATATTCACTAGGTGCACAAACTACCTTAACTGTTTTTCTTGTCAGTCTAGAAAAGAAATAGCTGTGTATTCCAAGAACAATTCCAACTGAAATAGTCTTTCAATCTCTTGTATCTGTGATGCCATTCTTTTGGTCAATACCCAATGATTGTGATATGGGTGAGCTTAGGGACATAGGCAGAAATGTAAGTTGAGAGCTTCATCCTGTGAGTTGACTATTGTTTCACCACCACATTCTTCTGCAGTACTGCATGTATTACAGTCTTCTGTTGGCTAATTTCCTGATACCCTCTACATGTAGTCATGAGCAAGACTACAGGATGCTTAAACTTTTCTCATCTCATCTGTGGAGAGTAATCCTCACTTTTCCAGGTTGACCACCATGACCAGTGAATTGAAGGTGCTATTTTTATTCTGTCTGCTTCACAAACAGTAGTAAAACTTTGCTTTATATGCCAGAGTTATTTAAAGCCAAGCAGACATCATCTGCATATGGCAAATACTCAGTCTTCATATCTTCCAAGTGTGATGCACTTTAAGCCTAATTTGTGTCTTTTGTGACTTGGTATCTTTTCTGCAAATGTCTCAGACAGGAGGAGAATCAAGGCCCACCTTAAATACATTTGACATTTTAAGAGTGAGGTAGTACTTGTTCCACAGGTACAGGGACCAGATATCATGCAGCAGCGGCATTCAGACCTAGTACTGTTGTAGTGGTTCTGGTCCAAAAAACGCACATAGACCATAATGGTGAACTTCCTTGGCCCTTCCAGTATCTTTTTTTCAAGGGCAAAGAGGTTACCAGTTCTACATCCAGGACAGAATCGACACTGACCTGAATCAGAGGCTTGAATTTTGGATGTAGTCTCCTTTCCAACATCCTAGCACAGGATTTCTGAAAGTGTCTGGAGAGTGTAAATTCTCTGTAATTGGAGCACACCATCTTATGCACCCTTTTGAAAATGGAGACCACTGCCTCATTGTGGTAGTGCTGAGCCCATCCTCCACTCAAAATTGAAAAGGGACATTAACCATTTTCATCTGACAGTCAATAACACTTGCAGTCTTGCCACCTCAGAGCTGCTTAATTGCCACAACAACCTCACCTATGAAAGCACCTAATCCCACCATTTGCTACTTGCTGTGTCCCCTTAAAGAAGGAGGAGGACATGTCCACTGGATTCAGGAGTTCCTTAGTGCTTTTTTTTCCATTTCCTAACACTTACCTTTCAAGGTCAATGTTTTCTGTCCTGGTGAAAACAGCTGGGTCATTGTGCACTTCCACTTACCCTGAGTCCCTGGATAATTTGGCAGAAGCTACCTGTGCTCATTTGAAAGTCATTAATTTATTATCTGTGGCCTTGCCATTGCAAACAAGCCTTCTTTTCAACAAGTGTCATGGTTACTGTCTTCCCGGCTTGTTGGTAACCAGTGGTCAAATCTAGATACCTCTGCTGACACTACACTGGAAAGCCTTGTTTGATGTTTTTTTTCCTACTCTAGTGTCCACCACTGAGTCCTAAGAGTTACCAGTATGAGAAGCACTGACAACCTTTTGGCTAGTGTTTCATACTGTCATGCTTAACTTATGAGGTACTGAACCAGGGTCCTTTTGGACTTGTGTTCAGCTTACCCTGGTGTTGAGAAAAGCACTTCCAGATGTGGTAATTAAATTCATTCCACACAGAAACATCTGCTATGCCCAGGATGCCATCAGTATGCATGTAGGCTCCAGATCCACACTGGTTGTCTGACACAAGTTATCCCTAGTGATCATGTGGCAGCTCAGCAGTTCTCTTGGCCCAAGTGTCCAGAATGTATGACCTCAGGTCAGGTGATACATCTACAGAATCAGTCTTCAGATTTTTGATCCAAGATGTTCAGGTACAAACTACAGTTATGAGCAATGTTGTGTTCTTAGGTTCATAGGTTGGTACTAGGCTATCAGCCCTAGGGCCTATACAAGCCTAGCCATAACAATTCCCTGGATATTTCTTCCCACACTATTTACTTCCCTGGACCCCTGTCTAGCAGGGCGACTGACGTGACCCCTGGGGTGAATTTCCTTTCTCCCATCCAGTCGTCAAGGTTCCTTTTGAAGAGGGCCAAAGAGGCGCTCTGCTTGACATGTATGGGCAGTCTATTCCAGAGTCTCTGGGTCAGGAACCTATCCCTCCAGCATGTTTTGTTTATTGTGATGACAAGGTTTAGATCACTGGAGCGTGTGGCTCTGAGGGATTGGGATTTCTTTAAGTGTAGCCTGTCCAACACCTCCATGTTTGTTTACACATGGTGTCCGTTATGGATTTTCCATTACTGGCATAGACGTCCAGTAATCACTGTTCAGGTTCAGATCAGACAAGCGGTTTCTCTCTTGTGCTCCTCCAGGTTGTTCCTTTATTCTCCATTGAAATCTTCCAATAGAACTGCAGAGTCAGTAGATGGTACCCTGTCAAGTGTTGCTCCAGCAGTCTGTGAGAAGACCACACACTTTTTTTTGTTTATGCATATGTATTTAACAACTATGTAAGAGTTTTTTTTTCCTTCTGCATGCCACAGTCATATTGAGGTAACCTTGTTGTCTATTGGCATAATCTCTTGTTGTACAGTACCCAGTTGAGGTCTTGTTTTACTAAACTCACCTGAGGTCATTTGTAAGAGTTGGCACCAGTGAAGGAGAGAGACCCCCCTCAATTAAGTTTGGTTCCCAAGTCAATGTGGTCTGTAGCAATAAGACTATCTATGCCTAGCTGCTATTTTCAACATCCTACTCAAGGATTGACTCCAACAGTGAGGTGACATTTCGCATCTCAGAAGCCAGTTTCCACTGTCAGGTGTGGTACATCCTGATCTATCCCACATCTGCACATCACTTGACTAGCATTATCTCTGCCTTGCCCAGTCATCTTGCAAGTGATAAGCACACATCGCATTTCCATGCAGCTTTCTAGAACTGAGCTTGATGGGCTGTGTGGGTCAACTGACCACAAATCACTTGCAGGGTGATCCCGCTGTATGTGTTCCTGGTGAGATTCTTTTAACTGCTGATTAAACTATTGGGTGAAGGGGTCAGTTTTTTTGTGTGTGGTAGGGCATGGTAGGTTCAGTTTTTTGTGGGAAGCCATGGAGATGAACGCTTAAGATTATTAATTGTGAGGGATCAGTAAATAAATAAATGGGCTTGAAGGGCAAGGAATACTATTTTGAGATGTTTAAATGGTTTTCCGTTTTCTTTTAGAGTCAAAGATTTGATTGTAAGGAGTGTATAAAACAGAGATATCAGTCTTTTCACAAAGTATAAGTAGACCTGGGAGTTATTCAGAGTATTAGGACTGGGCAGTAGAGTACTAGACTACTTAAAGAGCAAGTTGTACCCTTCCAAGTCCTGTATTACTGCTTGTTGGAGACAGCTGTGTCCCTGGAGGAGTTCATATGGCAGGGGCACACTTGCCATTGCTGGAGAAAGGGTTGGCCTTCTCTACTTAAGGGATTTGGTACAGCATAGCCTGAAGTTGCTGGTGGTAACATCTTTCTGTAAAAGAAGTACTTCATGCTGATATCAGACAGATTTATGTAAAAGACTGGTGGAAGAACAAGACTGGAGCAAAACTTTGCCTCCGGTAGATCTAGATGATAACAAATGGGTTTCAGCTTTGCTGTTCAGAGTGGTTTCATAAGAAATTTACACAGAATAATATGTAGCATAGCAGAAATATAGGTGAGAAAAGCAGCTTTGATATGTCAGCAAGGAATACATTAAAGCAGCTTTGCAGATGGTAACCTGGAATGTCATCTCTGCAAGAATCAGCACTGTTAGTTCATGTTTTTACAATGCACTCTGCTGAAGCTTTTCAGTGGTAACAGTCTGTGTGTGGAAATGCCAATATTATTGATAGGCTCTGTCTAATTAGGATGCAGTGGTGTTGCCCTCAATGTTACCTACTTTGAATGAAAACTGCTAAAATGTACTAAATTTACTTTTAGACATCTAGCTAGACTGACGCATGCTCTCCTTGCGTGTTTGATGTCTTCTCCCACCCATCCACAACTAACACATCTTAAGTGAATATTGCCACATTTGAGGGCTCTGTAGTGTAAAAGCAAGCACAGTTCTCTTTCATGGTCGCCATCTTTGCAGGAATTGCAGACCTCGGACCTGAAATGTCCCTCTAAACTGTCATCAAGCACCCACTCGCAACATGACATTGCAGTCCATTTTGTGCCACGGAAGTGAAATATGGTTGGCATTCAGAATCTTGAATCTGTTACTTCTTTCCATGGTTTTGACTTTTGTGTGCTGAGAACTAGCGTAGAAGTGGAGGACAAATGGAAAATAAAGCAAAATTTCAGTATGAAGTAAAGTAAACACAATAATTCAGTAAGTTATTTGTGCAGAACTGGAAGACTTCGTGTTAGAGTATCTTTTTCATTTGATTTGTACTTCTCCACTTCCTCCCTGTCATCTTAAAATGAGAGGTTATCTGCAGCACAGAAACTCTGTCCTGGAAAATTACCCCAGGGACAACATATCTCATACAACTGATGCCTTGTTGTTGACATTTGAAAGGATAGACGGTAACTAAAGCAGTGTAGAATGGGTAGTCTAGCAGTTAGTTAGATGATTAAGTCTCTGAGCTGTTAATGTGCTTGATACTTTCTTGTTTTAATAGTAGAATTTGCTTTGCATTGCAACTTCGTGGTACCTTGAATTTCTACCTCTTGTAAATGTTGCTTCATGTTGCTTCCCACTTTGGGTTATGTCTGAAAAAGGTCCACAGACCAGCATACCTACCCAGGGAAATGTAAAAATAAATAAATAAAGGCTACAGGTTTGATTCCTTCCACCTCTTTTTGTTAGTTGTGTAACTCTGAGCAAGCCACTGAAAAAGAAAACTTGTGCCCAGTGGGCATACCAGGTTAACAAGCAGAAAAAAATGGATCATTTCTGAGAACTGTGAATCCCCTGACAAAATGTGA
>NC_056731.1:1377596151-1377608651 GCF_019279795.1 Protopterus annectens
CTTGTTGCATCCTGTCCATGACTGGTATTTGTGTCTTATGTCCTTCCTGACCAACATAGGCTCTGATACCACCATACTCGTGAATTGGATAAAGCAAGTATTGAAAAATTAATGAATGTCCCTTTATGATTTGTTGGACCACACCAAATGTGGTACTTTTGCTTTAGGGCTTATTGTTTCAGTGGCTGTTAAGTGTTCTGTGTATGCCTTTAAAGCACATAATGACTTTATCTGAGACAGAGGCAGATGTAAATTCTTCAAAGGTTTATCGATTCTTTTAGCAGACGTTTCCATATGGATATGTATGTGGCTGTTGCAGCTGTCGGTGCTGCTGTGTACTGCAGACATTTCCACCTTTAGAAAAAAATCTGTAACCTGTAGGGAGAGCAAGAAGATGAGGAAGAGAAAATATCCTCAACTGCAGTTGAAAGTGTTGAAATAACCATCTGTCAATAGTCATTTAGATTTACCAGCCAATATTTTTTTATCTGATCCAAACACCAAAACGTTTTGTGTGTCTGTGTGTGTGTGTATCCGTACATATAAGTATGTATATTTGTATGTTTTAAAATTGAAGCACAGTGTAATGCTGAATGTGTTTGTAGTAAATTAATGACATTTTGATGTATTCTTGCAGTAACTAATGGCACAAGCCACTCACCCACAGCACTGAATGGAGCTCCATCTCCCCCTAATGGTTTTAGCAATGGACCTTCTTCATCTTCCTCTTCCTCACTAGCTAACCAGCAGTTGCCCCCCGCCTGCGGTGCTCGTCAGCTCAGCAAACTGAAGAGATTTCTAACAACTTTGCAACAGTTTGGCAATGACATTTCTCCTGAAATCGGGGAGCGAGTACGGACACTTGTACTTGGCCTAGTGGTAAGTGTATTAGCAGCATTTCCATGTTCAAACATTGCATTTTGCTTGATATATATATATATATATATATATATATATATATATATATATATATATATATATATATATATATTTATTAGTCATCATACTCATGGAAAACCACACAAAAAAGTCAATTGTTGTATTCCTGGCAGCACTTATTTGTAGCAATGGTAATATCAGTTTTGTGTGCAAATAAATAATAAAGCACCACTACCACATAATATACTTTCTCCAATCTCACTAGCAAGATTGCAATATGCAGAGTCTGGCTTTCACTCTAATAATGAGGTACTGTGCAAATACAGCCCTGGAGAAGTTTTGTGGACTTGGCTGTAGCCAGAGGACAAATGATAAGTAGCTTTTGATTGTTTTCAGAAACATTTATGCCATGTTGTTTTTGCATTAATGAAAGTAGTACTGTTTTGGAAGGTAGCAGTGTTGCAGAACTTTGGAATTTGTACAGAAAGCGTGCAATATAAAAGCTATCTGAAGCTCAGTACATATGCATTGCTGTAGGTTTCACAGATATGCAGCCATGGGCGTTAAAGTAGCATCATCGGTTTTGTCATTTCAGACCACAAACAACTCTCTGTTCTATTTTTCTAAGATATCTCAATAGTGGTGACATCTAGCATTTTAATGTGGTTCAGTAGTCCATGAGTATCCATGTTCTTGGCAATGTTCATCTAATCTCCTTAAGTAAAAATGACTTAACACTTTTTTTTTTTTTGCATAGAGGGATAAAACCCTTGACGATAAACCAGATGACTCAAGATTGAATAGAGGCTCTGGCATTGAAACAATCTGACAGGAGAAGGTGGTAGTAAGCAGCTGATGTTGGCTTGCATATCCTGAGGGTAAGGAAGTGGTAACCCCCCCCCCATCTTAATCACCACTGACAGGTGGAGTGGAGGCTTGTCAGAAAGTCAGATATGGCTAGGACGGGATTTTGACCGACTCTATCAAGCTGGTGATAGTAGCCCTCTGTAACATGAGTTTGGAAGTACACATGCATTAGGGAAGATGTAATAAGTCCCTACGATGAACACAGCTGCCCATGTCTGCAGCCAGAGATGGGTTCATCATCATCATCAGTCCCCCAGTTCCCATTTTTCTACATGGGGTTGGGGTATCGTGTTAACTGTCACGAACTGTCTCAATTCAGTGGCACACTCCTCTTCTTCAACACTCATGCCTGTCTGTCGCAGATCTTCTTTCACACAATCCATCCACCTCTTTGCTGGACGTCCTTGCTTCCTCTTACCTTCTGCCTGTCTGTCCCAAATGTTCTTCACCAGATTGTCTTCTGCTTTTCTACACTTGCCCAAACCACCATCTTCTGTTCTCTTTGATCTTTCCTGCAATTGGAGCTACTTTGGCTTCTGCTCTTACGTCCTCAATTTTTCGTGTGTGCCACAGTGTGCATCCTACCACCTTTCTCAGGCACTTCATTTCCATCACTTCTAACTTCTTCAACTGTTCTGCCTTTACTGCCCAAGTTTCTGTACTGTACAGTAGTACTGGTCGCACCACTGTCTTGTACACCTTAATTTTCAGCTTCTTTGGCATTCTTAAGTCATAAACTACATCTGATAGTCTGTGCCAGTTGGCTGCAGCCCCTCTGATTCTAACTTTGACCTCTTCATTCAGATTACCCTTCTCCTCAACTACCCCTCCCATATACTTGAAGCTAGTTACCTGTTCTACTATCTTCCAATCTATCTCTATTCTCAGCTTCTTCTGATTTCCCCAATTTGCTGCCATTACCACCATCTTATCTGTGCTTAGTTTCATCCCATGTGCCTTCAGATTTGCATTCTATTCTCCTATCCTTTGCTGAAGTTCTAGCTCAGAGTCTGCCTGTACTGCCACATCGTCTGCATACTGCAGCTTTGTTGATCCATCCCCTCCAACCTGTTTGCTAATGTAGTCCATCACCAGTATGAACAGCAGTGGGCTCAGAGCTGAACCCTGTTGTAGAACCACTCCCACTGGGAACCCCTCTGTGAGGCCAAACACTGTTCGTACTTGAGTCATTGGGTCCTTGTACACAGCCTACACTAATTCTACCAATGTTTCTGGGACTTCAGACCATCACAGTACTGCCCAGATCAGCTTTCTTTGGACCTTGTCATATGCTTTCCCCAAGTCTAAGAATGCCCAATTGGACTCTCTCCTCATCTCTAGCTTATTCTCAAGTATCTGTCTCAGTGCAAACATCAGGTCAATTCTGTTGGATCCTGATCTGAATCCAAACTGCTCATCTCCCATCTTACCTTCTACTACTCTGCTTATCCGTTTATCAGTCACTTTCTCCAGAACTTTCATGCAATGTGATAGGGGTTTGATGCCTCTGTACTGCCCACAGTTGTGGATGTCCTCATTGTTCTTGTACACTGGCACGCATATGCTTAATCTCCAGTCATCTGGGATATACCTTTCTCTCCACACTGCTATGGGTTACGACCTAAAAAAAATTTCTTGTTGAGTGTCTGGATGACAGCCTCAGTGATTAGGTGTTGTCCTGCAGGGAATGAATGGGCTGAGATATCACTTGCCTTGTTGGTAAAGAGTGAGCAAATAACCTGCCAAGATAGGTGAAGGCTGGCAGGAATCTGAGTTCCCCCCATAAGGGGACTTGAAGCTGTAGATGTGTTAAGACTGATTTATCATCCTCCTCTTCTAGAAAGTAAGGCCTTAAAACCTGCTAAACTCTAGCAGCTCAGCATGTGAAACTTTTCCAAGTCACCTACTGTTTTGGAGAGAACCTCTCCAAATCTCTTTTGCCATGTAAAGAGTAGTCATATCTGCCCTCTGTCTCAGGTTACCATTTAAGAAATGTTTTATTGTTATTTTGCCATATATTGCTGAAGTTCTTTGTGCCTTTACCCTGCAACTCACTGGTGAGTAACAGTCATAATTGCTGCATGTCCCTAAAAATTCTGATAGGTTATACAAGATCCATCAGGCCCTCGAGTATCTATTTTCTCATCCAAGAGCAAACTGTACAGTTACTACTTTGACAAAACCATCTTTTGCCAAACACCTTGTGAATGCTAATCATATCCCTTCTGACAATGAATGGAAAGCTTTTGATAGAGTTGAGAATAATGTATATTCTTATTTTACTTTAGCACTCAGAATTCTGAATTTTCAGGCTCCCATGTCAAAACACACACTTGCTTCTTTTAAATATATGAGAAAGTTAACTGTTTATCTTTTTCGGAGATTAAAGTATCTCTGAATTCAGTAGCTGCTTTTTCTCAGGTAACTAAACATTCTTTGAAGTGTTATTCTGACTCTCCTGATTCTGTCTAAAGCAGCTGCTTCTGAATCAGTAATGAAAAGGTGTGCTTGGTTAAGTCCACAGAATTTAACAGAAAATGTCAAAGCTGAGATTTTAAATTCTTCCTTGGCTAGAGAGGTATTGTTCTTGGGTCTATATTATAATTTCAAAGGTTTAAAACTTCGAATCACTAAAGACTGAACTTTAGTGATCGAAGTCTTAAACCATCAAAATAAAAAAAAAAAAGTACTAAATTAAAAAAAAAAAAACTAAATAGTGTGTAGGCAGGGGGGCAAACCCCCCTGCAACCCCCCTACTTAAATATACCAACTCCGAGAACACACTACATTGAAGTAAATGGAAATCTCCCCCTACGGAGTTTTTCCGTTTAAACGTTCGTTGTAGTGCGCTTTCGGTATTCTCGTGTCGACATTATCGTATTCGATATTGTCAGACTTCGAGATTTTAATATAGACCCATTGTTCTTTGCCTGAAGTCCTTAAAAGATTTGGCGAAAGCTAATTCACGGATTCACATAGTTTTCAATCCTGCTTTTTAAAGTTTAATAGAACATTTTAAGATCCTTTTATAGGAAGCAAAAACAAAAACAATTCCAGCAAGGTACAGGCAAACATAATTTCAAAAAGGCGATGCCAAGGAGGCTGAAAAAGTGGGGAGCAGCATGTTACTACCAAGGACAGTCCAAAAAGATTTATGCCCCCCTCACATGTTTTGCCCTATCCCCAGCCTGGCAGTGCATTAAATCTTTGCCAAAGTTTTGGTCTTCATTTTCCACAGTGGTATCAGATAACTACAGGCAAGTGGGTTCTGAAAATCATTCAGAAAGGTTACATTTGGCAGTGGGAATCATATTCTTTTATGTGGTTCCTCCTCATCCCTCAAACCAAATATTTCTCTTTCCTCCAGTCCTGGAACAAGTGCAGTCTCAGGGGGTGGTAGAATCATTTTCTGAAAATAAACAAGGAAGGGCTTTTATTCACCAGTCTTTCTAGTGCCAAAGGAAGAAAACTTTGCCACCAGTCCTAGACCTTCCTTCTCTAAATCTTCACATCAAAGTCCCAAAGTTCAACATGCTCTCCCTTCAGTCTGTTGCCCCTCATCCCCCATCTCATTTCTTTTTGGTATGTCTAAGTTTAAATGATGTTTATTATCACATATCAATCCTCTTAAGACTTCTGCAATTTTTTTTAAGATTTCTACATCTGGCTTAAATGTTCAGTTCTCTGTCTTACCCTTTGAGGGTTATCCACATCTCCAAGGGTGCTTATAAAGTGTCTGGCACTTGAGTGGCACTTTTGATTACTCATTCAATGTTGCAGGGCATTCTCAATTTTTCCATATTTAGATGACTGTCTTATTTTTGCAGACTGCTTTTCAAAATGTCAGGAATCCCTGGTTTGGGTAAAAGGCCTCCTTTTCAGTCTAGCGTTCAAGGTGAACTTACAGAAATCTTCTGTTATTCCTTCTCAAGTTTGTAGGTTCAGAGGCGAGTACTAGACTAGCTGCCCTTGTGGGCCATTTTAAGCTAGCCAGTTTATATTTTTTGGCTCAAAATAACCTATTCCGTTTGGTTATAGATTGGCCTTACCCATCCCAGGACCTATAATTATATATTACCCCTAATGAAAATAACTGGGATCATACCATAGATAATTTGAGGGGAACCCATGCATGGATAAGTATTTAGGAGCTGCCTGTGGCCATTAGCAAGTACTACAGGGGCAGTCCTGGCGTAAGTGTTCTGTTTCCCATCCATAGATCTACATTGAGCTTAAAAATGGACAGGGTTGAACTTTGTTTTATGTGAATGGGGAGTCTGTTCCACAACAGTATCCTCTGCAAAATATACCTGTCCCTTTTTTAATTTCTCCAAATCTTTTGGGTTACTGATACCATGACAGGAATGGACTCCATTCGTAAGTCAAAGTATGATTAAAGTTCATGAAATTAGTTTTGTTTCACTCTTTGATGTCAGCCAGTAGTGCTCTTCACAGCACCCGCAATGTGCCCAGTAATGACTCCTGCAATTTGTACAGAGTTACATATATTGGTAGCATATCTAAATACAATTGTAGACTCATTTTTATAAGACCAGTTGCTCCTACTACTATTGTAACTATCTGGGTATCTTTCTTCCACATTGCTGTCATTTCTGCTTGCAAATCCTGATATTTTATAACTTTGTGTCTATCTGTACGCAGAACACTGTAGTCACAGGATGTGGCTATTTCAATGATCAACGCTACTTTTGTCTTCTTTTCTTGGACCACTATATCCAGTTTTGTAGCATCTATCTTTTGAACTGTTGGTAATGGATGATCCCATTTGATGTAGACTTCATCATTTTCTATGATGCTTTGTGGCTCATGTTTCCAGTGTTTTTCAGCCACTTCCAATACCATAATGTTTGCACAATCCCCAGGGCTGCAGTCTTGCCACATTATTATGCCTTTCAGTATACAGTCCTCCTGCCATTAGTATGTCGCAACCAGCAATGAGGTGTGTGACTGTTTCCAATTCAGTTTTACAAAACCTGTATTTGTCTGTTTCTCCCACATGTTCAATGGACTTTGTAAACCAGGATGTATGTAGGCCACTATCTTGGGCTGCCATACCATTCTGTTGCAGAAGATGTTTATATCCCTAGACCGAGTATTTCTGATGCCTCTTGATTTGCTGATTACAATAAATCCATCAGTAATGGAATGGAGGATGCCATGTATGCCAGACACAGGTCACCTCTTAGTCTGTAGGATACAGTGTGTAGTGACAGGGCTTTCAGTCAGTCCATGTAAGACATGTTGTATAGGCTGTGTATTCTTTTAGTAAGTTATTTCTGTTGTAATTCCAGTTGTTGCATGCATCTGGACAGATACATGCCAAATGTGGCATTATATTCAGTGATTGGCCTAATAAAGGGGAACAGTGACATCCCTAGATCTAGACACAATTCCTTTGTTTTTATAAGCTGTGCAGTATAGAAGGACTTTATTACAACAGTAGACACATGTTGGTCAAAAGTTAGGTCATTGTCCACATAAGTTCCCAAATCCCGACCAGCTACGTCAGCTGTTAGGAGCATTTGCTAATGTGGTAGTTCCCTGCGGTAGGTGACTTCCCAAATGGTTTAGTAATACATTTTTTGGCATTTAGTTTTAGACCATGATTTTGACACCAGATATTTCAGTCAAACCTTCCTGCAGGATGGCTAATTTCATTTTTGGGATTCAATGACTGCTTCTAGCTTGCAGTCCTTTGCAAACTTAGTCAGCCAGAGCCTTTGGTATTGGCTTTTACTTCAGAAAAGTAGATGCCAAAATAGAAGATGTCCCAGCACAGAACCCTGGGGGGGGCTCTGCTGGTGACTGGTCTCTTTGTGGAGGTATCGTCTTTATTTTGTTTATCTGCATCTCGTCTTTGAGCTAGTTGGCAATGTAATGGGTGACTTAGGAGTTTATTCAGCTTTTCTACTATGCCTGAGTATGGAATTGTCTCAAAAGCTTTGACCAGGTCGAGGTATGCGGTGTGTACCGGTTTGCCTTCATCCATTGTTTTGGTGACCTTTTCAGAAAAATCCACCAGTTTGAGTAAGCATGACCTGCCCTTGATGAATCCAAACTGATACTGGTCCAGTGTTTGGTGGGTCCCTGTCTACTTTTTGATTAATTGCATGGTAAGTCTTTCTGTGGCATTGCATAAGAGGCTGGTCAGACTTGTAGGTCAGTAGTTGCCTGGGTCTGTGGAAGGTCCTCCCTTAAGTAGAGACATGACTGTAGCTGTTCTTCATTCACCCTTGTACAATTTATTGCGTTTCTGGGATAGCTTCTAGATACATCCTTCATGAGGACCTTTCTTCCTCCAAGACAAATTAAGCTTTTACAAGTAACAGGTTCTGAAATTTTCCACACAGTCTTGCCTTAGCCAGCGAATGTATCAGGTTTCTGAGTTTCATGGCCTCTACAATGCTTGTGATGCTTCTGGGAAGACTTTGCATAAAAAATTCAGTTGTTCCTGCAATCTGTTTGGACCAAACACTGTTATCCATTTGTGTTTCACATTCCAGAGTTGGAGGGTTGTCAAAGGGGAGTTGCTTTGAAGTGTAGACCAGTTTTCACTGAGCTCAACTTGTATCTCCCCTTCTAGCTCCCACCCAATCTGGAAACACAGTTGCCTCAGACTTTGCCTGGATAGCTGTGCCCAAGAGGGTAAAGTTTCAGGGTCTATGGAAAAGCAGGATAAAATAAAACACATACATATCAAAGAAATAATGGTAGTAATAAATGCTCTCAAACGTCTAAATTATGTTTGGATTTCAGGACCTCTGCTAATAATCACAAACAGCACCATAGTTAAGTGGTATATAAACAGGGAGGAACCAGATCATGCCACCTGAGGAGTAGTAAATCAGCTTATTCTTTCCCTTCAGGCTGTCTACATTCCGCCAGAGGAAAACAAGCTGAGAAGGATCAGGAAAGACTCTTACAAATGAAAAATGAACCTGGAAGCCTTCTAGGAATTGATTCCACTCTAGGAAACTCTTGAAATAGATCTGTTTTGCCTCCATTCACAACAAAAGGAATTCTGCTCAAGGATTCCTTGTAAACAGGCCTGGAAGACAGCTGCATTTTCATTCCCACTGATGGAAATGTTTTCATTTGTCTTTCCACAGATATACAGGGTCATTCAAAGATTCACAAAGGACTTTCTGTAGATAATTGTGGTAACTTCCTTTTGGCTGAGACAACAGTGTTTCTCTCTTCTTTTGAAAATGATCAAAGACAATTATCACAAACTACCAGGAAGACTGGACTTGCTCACACAAGACAATGATTGTTTGATTCAACCCAGCCTTCATCATCTTCATTTACTCTTTGGATGACAGAGTTTTATTACCTTTTAGGCACCTGATTTCTGATGTCATGTAGCAGATATTCTAGGAGGCTAACAAACCTCCTCCTAGAAAGTCATGTATGGGTAAGTAAATGAGATCTTCCTTTTAAGGCACATATCTCTCTAGTTCTTCAGTATTTCTGTAAGTTGTTATCCTCTGGCCTTTATTACTGTTTTATCAAGATTCACCATCTCTGCTTTTCTGACTTAGATCCTCCTTTCCTAAAAGACTTGAGTCAAACAGTGTTTGAAAGGGGCTCTTCATATTCGTCCACCAAGAAGACAGGTAGCTTCATCTTGGAATCAAAGTATTTACAGAAAGTTGCACTTTTTCAGCTTGAACCAGTTTGTCAGGCTGAATTTAAGTACTTAACTTGGAAAAGAGGTAATAATCATTGCTCTGACCTCTTCAAGAAAAGTATCCGAGTTATAAACTGTTGTACTGAGTCCATTTTTATCTCATTTTTCATTAAGGTTAGGGTATGTTTGAGAAACAATTCTTCATTTATGCCTAAAGTAGTTTCAGAGTTTACTTTGAGTCAAGCTAATCATCTCAAATTTTTTTCCAGATCCAAAAAAATTGAAGGAGAAAGGATTTTGCATACTCTGGATGTCCACTGATAATAAGTCAGATACTGTATCGATAGGACTAAAGCTGTCAGAAGTTCAAATACTGTTTTTTATTTTTGTGAAGGTAAGAAAAATGGACAATCTGTGTCAAAACAGTCTGTTTCCAATGGTTGTCTCATGATGCTGTTTTCTGTTATTCTGACTATGATAATTCAAGGCAAGGTCAGGGCCCATTCTACCAGAGCTTTGTCTTCTTCTCTGGCTTTTTGTAAAGTTGTGGATTTGGACTATTGCAGAGGTAGCAACTTGGTCCACAGTGCATACCTTTACAAAACATTACAAATTAGATTATTTTTCTAAGTCCAGAGCAGGTTTTGTTAAGAAAGTTCTCCAGGGGCTCCTGGATCCTGTCCCATCTCTCCTTTTTTCCTTAGCTGTTGTGATCTATCTGTATAGCCTAGGCTACTGCAGTGGTGATCTAATGATGAACATAGTACAGTTATGTAAGTTAACATAACAGTAGATGTTCAGATAGATCACCATTTTAGTAAAGACATCCACCTTCCATCCCTCCTTTTTTTTTTTTTTTTTTTGCTGTTTTGTGCCATGGTATGGATATTTTTATTTCCTTAGTTTCTAGCACACACCTAAAGAAAGTTCAGAAGGTTTGGTGCCCTAAACACTGACTTTTTACATCTGTCCCTGAGCCCTTTAGCAGTTAGGATGTTTGTAAAGGTCCTTGAAGCTGTGGATGCTGGATGGTTATATCCTTGGCAGGATGTAACCTGTTCAGTGTAGACTGTTGCAACAGTGATCTAGTCAAACGTGTACTGTTATGATAAGTTAACTTACACAACAGTGCTTTCCTTAACCACATACATTTGCAGATGTTAGTGTTCATTTGTGCAGTACTGCCAATGGTTTCTCAGTATTTTGTTCTGAGTGTAAGGAGCTTGTTTACTATTTGACCTTCTCAATAGCCCAGTTCTGGCTTCAGTGTTAGTTGCAGTCATATATGAATCTGCTCCTCTGACACTGTGAATCAACTTGAGTGATACTATAAATGTTTATTAACAGACCATTTTTTTTAAATAGTTTTCTTAAGAGAGATTCAAGGCAGTTTACTTTGGTGGCTGTCAATGTCTTGCCAGTACTATCTGTAAGGATGTACCTCTTTTTTCAAGAAAGGGTTGGCTAGTTAGTCAAATAATTAAATGTGAGGGTATCCGTCCAGTTATCCAAATTGTTTGGAGGATAGTAGTTGTGTTGTAGTACTTAACCTGCAGGGATAGCTTATTCCAGACAAGGGTGAGGCACTGTGTAAAGTACCTACCTTCACTGAGTTCTATTTATCTGCTGGTAAAGATTTAGGTCCCTGGTTCTGGGATTTGTTAAACTGTTAGACTTGTCAGGATGTAGGAGATCAAGGACAATAGGGTCTCTAATGTCACAGTAGGCAAAGTCTAAGATACTAAGGAAAAGGTAGAGCTTCTAGTCTGTCATGCTAGCTCTGGGTATTTAACCCAGAAATGTCTTCTTTCTTAGGAACCTCTGGGCCTTCTGTGCTTGTTTGATATGCCCAGTAAGGTACCTCCCAAAAGGGGGCAGCATACTCTTTAACTGGTCTAATCAGTGCTGAATGTAAGGAAACTATGACAAGTTTAGATCTGGATGATATACCCCTGGCTATTTGTTGTGCATCCAGTAACAAAGTATTGCTAGTATGGTGAGGGTAGAGGCTGTTTGCCAAATGAAACACTAATATACCTTTTCACTTTTAATCTGAGCCCATTTTCAATACACCATGTATTTACTACAGATTGATGTTTATCTGCAGACAGCTTGGATTGGGTTCCCTCTGTTTGGTTCCAAGCTTAATGGAACTAGTTCAGTGATGGCGAACCTTTTGGGCTCGGCATGTCAAACATTTGGAATATGCCTCTCTTGGCTCTGCTGACATGCACCCCACCCCCACCCCCCACCCCAAGCAAAGGAGAAACAATTCTGTTCATCATTCATTTATTAAAGAAATACAGTCTAAGCATGTATGTTGTTATGTATTATAAAAGTAAAAGAAATATCAGTGACTTACAATAGAGAAAACAATATGTGCAATATTGGGTTTAAAATAGTGCACCAAAAATGACCCTACTTTAAACAGTAATTTTGAATTGAAGAAAAAATGGGACACACTCATTTAATTTGATTAACATCATTTAAGGACTTGTTTTGTTGCTGAGTTTTAATGGAAACTGGAGGATCGCATATTTCTTGTATTTTTGTTCATTCACTTTCCTTGGTAACTCTGGTGTTGGTGAATGGTGGTGTGTCACCCAAAACTTCATGGTGTGTCACCTTTGACACACGTGTCATAGGTTTGCCATCACTGAACTAGTTGTTTAAAGGCAAGACCAGGATGATGAAAGTCACTGTCCGTTCTGGTCATATCGTAATTTGCTTTGTGGAGCAACCTAGTGGAATGTACAGATGTTGACACTGGCCTGTACTTGATTTTACTAACATAACCCTTCAGGGCCACTTGGCTTTCTGAGCTGACAAGTACATTTCTGTGTGGACCTCATGACAAGCTTTGTCTGGCTTAAGTGTCAGTTGTGCTTTGATTCCTGTTGGGATTGACAATGTCATTGTCTGATTTCTGCCTGATTTAACTTCAGTCCCAGTGTCATAAGCAGGACTCTCTCTTTTTGGGCCACCCCCTCCATCTTACGGTCAATGCCAAGTTCCTCTGTGTTTTTAAAATATTAAACAGAAGTCATCTCTGTCCCAGATGAGCCCAGTATCCCAAGTTTTCTTCCTTGCTCTTGGTCTGTCG
>NC_056731.1:1377613651-1377666151 GCF_019279795.1 Protopterus annectens
CAGTGCAGAAATTTGCAAAATGATATTTTCCAGTGATCTTGGATAGGCACTGTTTTTTAGGCCAACGTTTAACCATCAGTCATTTGTATTTCTACAAATTTTCTTGTATATTTTATATGAATGGGCGCATTGCCTTCTTCTTTATTTAATAGGCCATCATTCTTGATATCACTAAGGACAATCTGCCTATACGGTATATGTACAAGACACTAGTCTCGGAGAATTCACTTTAGCATTGCATGTATTGACTTCATTTAGGTAAAATTTACATCTTTAATTGATTTTTAAACTGGCTAGATTTGTCTGGAATTTTAATGATGTGTTTTAGAAACAGATTCGGAAATAGGTAGCATCATTGATTGAGTTTCCACTTAAAAGTGGCTTGACAACATTTATCCATGAACTCAGCTTCATGTGAATTATATTGGGTGGCCTTTGTGGCCAGGTTCTCTTTCCTTTCCCCTCCTGCTCAGTGATCCCATTTCAGTCCCATCCTTTCTTTTTGTTGACTTCTACCTCATTCAAGTACTCAGATGTCAAGCTGCTGAGGTAGTCCGCGTTGGGTCTTTTCTATGCACAGGAGCCCACTGGGAAATAACCCTTGGGCCTATATATTAGCTAAATTACAAGGAACCTTTTTTCCCTCCTCACTGCTGCTTTCTCATTTGTTACCTGTGGGAGGGTTAGGATTTAGAGGAGTAATTTCTTTTGTTCTTTGGAACAGTGTTACACAATATCTGCTTTGTTGTCTGCACCACTCCTATTCCCCTAGATTCTGTGCTGATTTTTCTGCAGAGGTGTCAAATAATGGAAATAATCTGGTTATCTCCTATTAACTTCTTACAGAAAGTGTGTTAGGCAGCCAACCATGCGTCGCTTTTCAAAGCAGCCATTGATTGGATCACTCAGTCATTTGCAGCCCAGTAGGAAGCATCTTCTGTTTGCATCATGCCTACATTTGAGTATTTATCCTACTCTTAACCTTGCTGTAGTCTAAGTGACTTAAATTTTTTTTAAGTGTTCTTCAGTAGCTCAAAATCTGTGGGTAAGGGAGGTATTGTCAGTAATGTGGATAGCAAAACCTTGGATAAATCCTATTCCAGCTCCCATTCACGCATCTAGAAAAGTTTCATTTAGCTTTTCTTTGATACTGCTGAACAAGTATACAGTAAAATAAGTTCCTTTGCCAGAACATGAAGAAAGGATCCAAAATGATGATGCTCATCTTTTCTGACATGGAAGACTTAGGACTGCCCCAGTTCCTAAGAACTTGGCACAGGAAACTTTCCTTGGCTACAGACTATCCTCACAGCACCTTGGTTTTGAATTCTTCAAATCTCTTTTGCTGTGCCTTAGAATTTTTGCGCACACAGGTTTAGTCCTGAGCTGTATTTACGATTCTTGAGTGTAATTTTATTTTTCAGAATTTTTTTTAACTCCATTCAGGCTTGATAAGCATTGCAAAAAAATGTTCAACCAGATCAGTTTTTTTGTAATTATTTGTAAGTGAAGGGGTTGATCTTGCTTATCACTGTTGCAGTATTAACAGCTAGAATATCTTGCCAAGGATGGCCGAATGCCAGGCCAGCATACCAATGGCTTATCTCCTTCAAGGTGCTGTGCATCAGATGTATGTTCTATGTTCAAGACGTAAGGTAAATAAGTAATGCATTTAGTTCACGGAACTTCTTTGATGCCAGCCCGAACACCTTTTTTATGAATTAGGTCTATGGATCATTTGCCAGGTTGGCTCAGCTACTGAGTCTTGACAAGATAAGTGCCCCATTGGAGCCTTACTCTTCCTTTTTTTATTTCCTTTTGAGGCTGGATCTTTTTTCATGTCATCCAGGACAGGGAAATGTGAATGTGGGAGGCAGATTCCCCGTAAAGGCTGACACTGCAATTGGCATTTTTGTTTGGGTACTTATGACCATACCTAGTGCAAGATTTGTCAGGCATTTGTTCCAAAGACTCTTTGCAAGTCTTTTCTATTTACTTGGAGAGTCAGCATTTGAAGCTTTTGCCTCAGGGTACTGTCACTTCTGAATCTGCCAACTCTGACATTCCACTGTTACTTAAAAAGAAGCCTAAAAAGGCACACATTGCTGTCTAACCTCCTCTGGACGTCTCCATTGGGTTGGATGAAGAATTCAAGGGTTGTCTAGTGCCAGTATCGTCTCTCTCTGTGTTGCATCCCATTTGCAGGTCGACTCTGGGCTGCCTAAGTGCACATCCACTGAGGCTGTACCTATGTCTGCTACAGACGTGGTGGGGGAACAGTGACTGATTATATCAGAGAAGCCTAGAGGAATTCTTCAGATACTAGTTAAGGAGGAAGTCACTGGTACTCTTATTGAATCTAAGCAGGGGTCTGAGCATCCTAGATTTATCAGGACTGATACATTGAAAATGAAATGGAAGACTAGGCATGTGGCTTCTGGCAAGGGATCTTAACAAGGAATGGCAGGATTTCCTACAGGACCTTTTTAATGCCCTTGTGAAAGCTGCCAGCCTAGCTAGATAGAATTTTGTAGATAATTCTATGTCATTGTAACTATTAATGTAAACCACAGTCTTGTTCTACAAATGTAAAGAGAATTATGTGTTATGATTAAACTATATGTTGCACTGAGCTTCAAAATGTAACCACAGTGCACCCTGCTGGAGGAAAGCTGTTAAGTAAGGAATCTTACAACTGTGCTTAATCTCAAACTCGGAGACAGGATGTCTGGACTGGGAATTCTTTCTATTGTTTTAGGACAAGAGTTAATTACTAGATTTTACATGTAAAATGTCCTTTATTGCTGTGGCTTACTGCAGGTGCAAATTACAAAAAGAAGTGTAAATTTTGAGTTTCTGTTAGCCTGGGAAACTAAATCAAAATCATGTTAAGAATGATGTAATCTGAATTGACTCAGCAGTACTGTGTTATCAATTTAAGAATTTCTCTGAGAGAAAGATTTAAGCATTTTGTCTGAACCTGAGCACATCAACTCACCAGCACTCTGCCTTTGCTCTCTGTGTAAGTAGTTTATTTAAAATTTAGTATTTGTTAGAGATAGAATATAGCCAGATGATTCTAGCTGTTTTCTGTATTTATGTCAGACTTTTCTACAGTATTGGTTTATAGCATTTTCCTGTGATTTCTGAACTCTGTAATGTCATTGTGTTGAAGTAGTAAGTATTACCTTGTGTTTTTATTATTATTACATATTTTTAAACCTTTCAACTGTGGCTATTTTGTGTAGAGGTAATTTAAGCTCTAGAGTACTTGCATGTATTTGGTGATACTGTACAAAGCCACTCCAATAGTCTTGTTCGTCACACTTACTAATTGGATAATAATATTGCACAGTAAAATTGGACACCCTTTGGTAAGGGCCTTATTAGTAGTTGATAAATAGTGGTTGGTGGCAGTGGATTTACTACCTTATAGCCTGGGCAGAAAGGGGCATAGCTGGAGAACCTGTGCCAGCCTTCCCCACAAGTGTCTGAGTGTTTGTATATAACTCTTATCTTAAAGTGTGTGTGTGTGTGTGTGTGTGTGTGTGTGTGTGTGTGTGTGTGTGTGTGTGTGTGTGTGTGTGCGTGCGCGCGTGTGTGTCAACTACGTGGGCAGGGACACGAAGCACTGGTTGGACAGAGAGAGTGTTGGAGGATGTTCTTCATCTCACATTGCTGCAGTCCTAACACTTGGGTAGTCCGCTGTCCCTCGGTCGGCCCGAATATCAGAGTATAAGGCTGACGTCGGTCAAGGCGCATTTGACTGACATCAGAACGTCAGGGTACAAATGCGCATGACCGACGTCATATCCTCGGTCTTTTTTGCCGCATGGTCCGATGCAGAAGCAGTGTTGCAAGTGCCGTTCGGCATTCTGAAATTTTTCGAATTCGGAGTTTCAGACCGAAGTCAGAGTTGGTTAAGTACCCCGTTGGGGAATATTTTGTTTTTTTCTTGCCTCAGTGGTTTACGGATGTCAGAAAAAGTGAATAACTGTATTTCTTGTGGGAAACAGATACGCATAGGGATTACCATAATTTGTGTATACCTTGTTTGGGACCTGAGCACGGCGTTGTTGGGTGTCGCTTTTGTGCTAGGTTCAATAAGCACTATAAAGCGAAGGTTGGATTGTGCCAGGTTGGTCTTTGGGAAGCGGTGCAATTACAATATGCCGTCGGATGCTCCGCTGGCTTCCTCAAAGAAGCGCAAGGACAAGGCAGTTAAACCTAGGTTAGAGGAGTCGTCCGAACCGGACGCCGGTTCTTTAGAGGCGTCAGTGGAACCGGTGGTTCCGACGGAGGCCTCTCTGGAGTCCCAGGGAGAAACTTTGATTTTACAGGATGTGGCCTCCCAGGAGGCAGGTCAGGCTGTAGGGGCTTCTCAGATAACTGTACTCCCCTCCCTTCCTAAGGTGTCTAGGCCCTCTCTTTCTGCTTCCAAGGCTTCTCCTAGAGGCAGGTCTAGTTTGGCTTCTGTGGGTGTCACTCCTAGTTCTTCAGGTTCTGTGCCCAAAAAGCACATGCTTAAAATGGCAGAAGATTTAATTACTTTAATTAGAGGCTCTATGCCCCCTCCTGATAAGAGGCCTAGGATGGAACCAGTGTTGGGGGATTATGAGCAGGCTTGGATGTGTCTGAGTCTTGGCTGAAGACTTGCAGGAGTATTCTCATTATTCTGATTCTGAGGTGGATGATTCTACTCCTTCTGCTTCTCCTCCTGAGGATTTTTCTTTTCAGAGACCCTTCACTCCATGAGAGAGCATTTTAAATGGGAAGGTCAGGACTTCTCTGATTCAGGAAAAGGCTTAGGGAATTTTTGTTTTACCCCAGCATAGGCCTTTGGCTATACCTCCTGTTCTGAATGTGGTGGAAGATGTGTTTGCAGAGGCTTCTCTTAATCCTGATTCTTTGCCTCCTGCTCCTGTTAAACCAGATAGGTATTACAGGGTGCCTGAAGCTCATAAGTATCTTTTAAGAGTCCTAGGGCAGACCCAGAAACTGTTAGCCAGGGGCCTAAGGGTGTTAAGGCTTCTGTTGTCAAGAATCCGGTTCCTGCAGATAAAGAGGCCAGGGCCTTGGATAGATGGGGAAAGAAAGTTTATACTTCTTCCACTCTAGCCATGAGAGCTTTGAATTGCCAGTTTCACATGTTGAAATATCAAAATTATCTCCTTTCACAGTTGAAATCTAAGGTTGATGCTCTGGCGGAAGGTATTGATTGTAAAGAGTTACAAGATTTAGTGCATGTTTCTGAACAGGTGGGTAAGCATTCTTTGCAATGTGGTTTTGATGCTGTACAGGCCTCGTCTAGGGTGGCTGCTACTGGGTCAGTTCTTCGCAGGCATGCCTGGCTGAGGGATCAGAATTTATCTGACCATGTTAAAACTAGGATTTTGGATGCCCCTTTGCAATCTGATGTCTTGTTTGGTTCTCCTGTTGAGGCAGTTTTAAAGAAAATGGAAGACAAGGCTAAGTCTATGCAGACTGTTAAAGATTTTTTGCAGGTTCAGCCTCCAAAGTTTAGTAGAAATTGGCCTACTAAGGGGTGGACGTATCCTTCTCATGATTCCCAGTCTAGGGGTAGATCTAGATGTGGCAGGGGCAGAGGTCAGGGCTCTTTCAGGCCTAGAACAGGGAGTTCTCCTGCACAGTCTTCGGGTGAGGGCAGGGGTCAGTCCTTTCGTAAACAGACCCAATGACCTACCTTTTCAGCTGCCCGAACCTTCTCGCCTGGCAGCACCTTTGGGAGGAAGGTTGGCACTTTTCAAAGAAAATTGGAGTTTGATTACCCAAGACAGATGGGTATTGGATATCATACATCACGGTTACAGGTTTTATTTCCATACCTTGCCTCTTTTCAAAGGCATGCCAGACATTCCTCCTCAACAAAGAATAGAGGCTCACAAGCAAATTTCTCTGCTACTCCAAATAGGGGCCATACAGCCGGTTCCTATGCCAGAAAGGGGCCTAGGATTTTATTCTCGCCTGTTCCTTGTACCAAAAAAGGGGAACACGTGGAGACCAATTTTGGATTTATCTATCCTCAACACTTATCTGGACATTCCCAAGTTCAAAATGTTGACGTTACAACAGCTTTTACCTCTGCTGGGCAAGGATCACTGGATGGTAACTTTGGATCTCAAGGAGGCTTACCTTCATGTTCCCATCAGGCTAAGTTGCAGGAAGTATCTGCGTTTTCGGACTGGGACTTCTCACTTTCAGTTCTCTGCATTGCCCTTTGGCTTATCTACTGCCCAGAGTATTTCAAAGTTCTGGCTCCAGTGATAGCTTTCTTCAGGCTGAAAGGAATACAAATCTATCCTTATTTGGACGATTGCCTGATTTTGGCTCAAGGAAGGGACGAGCTTCTTCGTCATTTGGAATATGTGATAGCAGTGCTAAGATGCCTGGGGTATTCTGTGAACGAAATAAAGTCCAGTCTAGTACCCTCTCAAGACATGTGCTTTCTGGGTGTAAGACTGAATACAGCATCCCAGATGGCCTTTCTAACCCCGGACAAACAAAAGAATCTTTCCCTTTACTTCCATCATCTATCTCTTCAGTCCGGGCTGACTGCAAGGACAGTCCTTCAAGCCTTAGGGTTCATGGCATCTTGTATTCTGGTGCTTCCCAATGTCAAACTGCATATGAGGAAGTTGCAATGGTATCTCAAAAATGTATGGACACAGCACTGCCAGGATCTGGACACTGTCATTCAAATAATACCTTGCATTCAAAAGGAATTTTTGTGGTGGGCTCAGGAATGTCACCTAAACAAGGGACTCTCTGTGACCCGGCCAGAGGCGAGTCAAATTTTAACGACAGATGCCTCGGACAAAGCTTGGGAGCTCATCTAAGCGGAAAGTGGATACAAGACAAGTGGCCTGTCAGACTACAGCATCTACATATCAACTTGAAGGAGATGTTAGCAGTCCAGTTTGCGTTAATAGCTTTCAAGGATTTACTTCTTCCAGGGCAGGTGTTGATTCTAACAGACAACACAACTGTCATGTGGTACATCAACAAGCAAGGGGGAACACATTCTTATCCTCTATGCAGGCAAGCAATGATTTTGTGGGAGACTGCTCTCAGTTTACAACTAAGTCTTCAGGCAAGGTTTCTGCCGGAGCACAGAACTCCTTAGCAGATGTGTTAAGCAGACAAATCATGGATCCCCACAGTGGAAACTGGATCTTCATGTATTTCAGAAATTGACAGTGTCCTGGGGAACTCCAGACATAGATCTGTTCGCTTCTCCACTAAACCACCAGCTGCCAAAGTTTTGCACAAAGAGGTTTCATCCCACAGCTTGGAAAGTGGATGCTCTTTCTTTCAGTTGGAAAAATCTTCATGTGTATGCCTTTCCACCTCTGCCTCTCCTCCCAAAGGTACTTCTGAAGGTCAGACAGGACAAGCCAAGGATGATTTTGATAGCTCCAGATTGGCCTCGACAGCACTGGTACCCATTACTGAGAAGTCTAGTACGGAAGCCTCCATGGCCTTTGCCTTTGATTCCACATCTGTTGTCCCAGGAGGACAGTCATTTGCTCAATGTCAAACTTCACTTTCTTCACCTAACAGCCTGGCATATTCTGTTTTAAACCATAGAGGGTCTCAACTTCCACAACAAGTTTTGAATGTGATTTTGGAAGCTAGAAGGCCTAGTACAAGGAAAGTGTACGCAGATAAATGGAAGAGATTTTTGTTTTGGTGTGCAGCTAAGGATTTGGATGTTTCTGAGCCTGATTTAAGTGTGGCTCTTCATTATCTTACTGAGTTGTTAGACAAAGGTTTGTCCTTCTCTTCTATTAAGATTCATGCTGCAGCAATTTCAGCTCACTACGACTGTGACCCACCATTGTTTTCTCATCCTTTGTTCAAGCAATTTCTTAGAGGGGCAAAGAATATAAGACCCCCACGAAGGGCTCCTACTCCTGCTTGGGATCTCAATTTTGTGTTGGAGAAACTCACTCTACAACCTTTTGAGCCTGCAGCTACTGCTGAGTTGAAATATTTGTCATGGAAGACTGCTTTTTTGTTGGCCATTACCTCTGCAAGAAGGGTTTCTGAATTGCAGGCCCTTATGGCAGTTGAGCCTTTCTTAATTTTCCATAAGGATAGGGTATCTTTACGTACTAATCCTTCCTTTATGCCTAAAGTGGTTTCTAGTGTGGCTTTAAACCAAACTATTCATTTGCCTACTTTTTATGCAAATCCCCAAAATAAGGGGAAAAGATTTTGCACACTTTAGATGTACACAGGCAGTTGCGATATTATTTGGACAGAACTAAAGGGTTCAGACAATCTCAGCAGTTATTAGTTTCTTTTGCTTTGTGCTCTCAGGGCAAGCCCGTGTCAAAACAAACTATTTCTAAGTGGATTGGATTTTGCATTGCTTTCTGTTATTCCCATCATGGCAAAGAGATTCCAGCTGGGATTAGGCCTCATTCCACTAGGGCTACTGCCACTTCAACAGCTTTTTGAGGGGGGTGGCAACTAAGGATATTTTGGAGGCAGCCACTTGGAGTTCAGTGCATACCTTCTCTAGGCATTACCACCTTCCACTGTACTCTAAATCCAGGGCTGGTTTTGCCACTGCTGTGTTACAGGGCATTTTGGCAGCTCCTGCTTCATTATAGTTTAGCCATCCTCCCTTACCTCTGCTTTGGGATTCTACCCAAGTGTTAGGACTGCAGCAATGTGAGATGAAGAACATAGTACAGTTTTGTACCTACCATAAATGTAGATGTTCGAAGATCCACATTGCTGCAGTCCAATTTACCCTCCCTCCTTCCCCTCTGTAGTTGGAGGTGGTTGTGTGGGTTGGGTTATCCATCTGAGGTATATTGTGTATAGTGTATATATTGTATATATTGTACATATTTTTGGTGTTAGGCTGGTTGGTTGTTTAGTTGTTGTCTTTGGGTTTTGACCTTTCTTTTTAGGGTCTTCTGACATCTGGGGCAAGAAAAGACTGAGGATATGACGTCGGTCATGCGCATTTGTACCCTGACGTTCTGATGTCAGTCAAATGCGCCTTGACCGACGTCAGCCTTATACTCTGATATTCGGGCCGACCGAGGGACAGCGGACTACCCAAGTGTTAGGACTGCAGCAATGTGGATCTTCGAACATCTACATTTATGGTAGGTACAAAACTGTACTTTTTAGCTTGACCACTAGGCTGCGGTCTGTACCCTGTAGCTGTGCCAGTGGGGAGTCTTATTGGGGATCTGGAGAGAAAGGGAGAAACCAGCCCCAGACTGACTATGATGTCTGTGTGCTCTTAAAGGAAATTGTACTTTACTGTGTGTGTACTTGTTATCCTTCCCAATGTGCACGCTCCTCACTGATACTAGCGGTGAGGATTGAAGCTCTTTGATTACTGGGCCACCACATGGGTGTCAAAGCTCTTATGGATTTAAAACCTCCTCAAGGCTTGTCCCTCTGCACTTACTTCTGTTTCATGGTCATCATCTTCTAAATGGAATAGATCCATTAATCCTCTGATGAAGTGTTAGATTCAGAATCTGGGGAAGAGTCGATGGCTTACTCTTCTAAACTCCATTACCTCTCTTGCCTTTGGGTCTGAGGAAGAGGATTTTCTTTCTCCAGATTCCCCAATGGAAGAATTATCCTTTGGAGATACTGTGGTACATATTCAGCACATCTTGCAGCTCCCCCCTCCATACTGGATGCTTTGCTGGACACTTTCTCTGGCTTTTTAAGCCCACAATTTACAGCCTCATGCTCCAAAAAAGCCTGACAGGTTCTGTGAAGTTCCTGAAGCCCAGAAAATGTTGTACAAAAGCCCTTCCTCTGATCCTTCTGTGATTTCCTTAGCTACTGACAAGCCATCTAAATTGCTGTCCTCTTCTTCGCTTCTACCTTCAGACAGGGATAGTCATGCTGTGGATGAATATGAGGAAGAAGTGCATAATACTGCCACGTTAGCTTTCAAGGCCATTAACTACCAAGCCCATATGACTAGGTATGTGCTGTCTGTTCTCTTTCAGTTTGGGGGTGTTATTACTCATTTGCCTGATTCTGAGACGGCGCCTTCTGCCTTTTCCATGTTGGGCACTGTTTCTCAGGTGGCTTGTCATTCTATAAAATGCAGTTATTATGCTGCTTATGCCTCTTTTTGGGCAGCTGCCTTAGGGTCTATGATGAGAAGATACTCATGGTTATACTTAAAGGCACTCCTGATGATATGAAATCAAAGCTCCTGGATTCTTTTTTTAGATGACCAAAACTTCTTTGTCCGTGATGTGGCTGAGCTGTTTAAGACCCTTCAAGACAAAGGGACAGTTATGCAGGATCTGAAATAAATCTTTTTGTCTCCTGTCCCTAGGTTCCAGAGAAATTACCCCTATAAGTTTTCCTTTGCTCAGAAGTAGCCAAGATAAATCTTCTCAGGGTTCTAAGACACAAAAACCTTCTTTCGCTGACAAATCTGCTTCCATCTGACATTTATCCACCTCCACCTCTACCTCTCAACCAGGTTCATCTTTCCCCTCAGGTTAACTCTGTTCTTTCCTGTTTGGCAACAGATAATCATAGACTCCTGTGTGCTTTCCGTTATCCATATGGATTATTTTATGGTTTGGAAGTTGCTTCCTCCCTTTTCATGTCTTCCCTAAAGTACTCCTTGCCAGCTCTCCTCATTTTTTTCTAATTTTGCAGGATCTCTTCTTGCATGGAACAATTTTCCCATTCCCTCCTCTCAACAGGGCACAGGGTTTTATGCAAGGATGTTTCTGGTTTCCAGGAAGGATGGGTCATTGTCTCAATGTTCCCAGGAAGGATGGGTCATTGTCTCGATGTTCTTCTGCAAATATTCTATCATGCTATTCCAGATATGTGATATGTAATGATGTTTTGTGATATGTAATGATGTTTTTGTTACTGTTGGGAGCTTTTCTCCCCGGGCCTCCGCTGAAAATGGACATATATCCAGTTGGACTATCCCAGTTAACAAATGTAAAATAAAAATAAATAAAATAAAAAATGGGTCTTGGAGGTCTGTTCTGGAGCTTTCTTTCCTCAACACCTTACTGAAGGTTCTTTCTTTCCTTCGGGATGCTGTCTCTTCCATTTCTGTTCCCTCTGCTGCTTTCACAAGCTTTCCTGGATTTGAAAGATTTTTACCTTCACATTCCTATCCGCCTTTTTTTTTAGGAAATTTTTACATTGTTTTGTGACTTCCTCACATTATCAGTTCTCTGCTTTACCTTTTGGTCTCTGTACTGCCCTGAGGATTTTTGCCAAGTGTCCACTACCATCGGTGGTAGCCTTCTGCAGGCTTCAAAGAATTCATATTTTCTCTTATTTATACAACCTCTTTATTCATGCCCTCTCCCAGCATCATCATCTTCAGGACCTCAAGTTTACAGTATTTTCTGCAAAGTCTAGGGTTCACTTTGAATCTCAAAAAGTCTGCGCTGACTCCTCCTCAATATTAGGTTTTTCTAGGCTGCAGGATTCTGACTGTGCCAGTGATGGCAGTGCTGCCTCCACCCAGGGCTCTGTCCTTGACAGATTATTTTCAGTTCCTTTCTTCCTCTTTCACCAATTCCTGCATAGGAATTCCTCTGAGCTGTGGGGTTCATAGCATCCACCAATGTCCTTCTTTCTGTGTTGCAGTATTTTTAGTGTGGGATTCTCTGCCTCAGACGACCCTAATGTCGGCTCCTATACAAAAGCTTAAGCCTGCTTGCTGCAGGTGTTTGGGACATCACACATAGGGCCATAAACCAGCGACCTTAAATGTGATGTCTGCACGCACAGACCTCCGAACTTTTGAACCACAGTCAACTGTCACATTGATCGCTTCGCTCCTCAACTTTCAAGACATCTAAAAGCTACGTACCCCATTGGGGATTTTGTTTTGCTTTGCTTGCATGAGCTTGGTTTGCTGTTCACCCCTGTTAGCTGATGTCCACTATGAAGGGTAAATGCCGATGCGGGTGTCAGACTCTGCATAAGGACACGCACAACCGAGTATTTTGCCTAGGCTGAGAACACGACCATACCTGTTGCCCTATTTGTCAATCCTCTGTGCCGATGAAGCTCAGAAGCCATCTGACCACCCTTAATTTGTATCTTGCAAACCAGAGGCTTAAAAAAATTGGCACTCAGGATGGATCCCGAGTCAGCTGCCCCAGCAGAACCACCACAAAAAAAGGCCAAGTTGCCAAGGTCTAGTATTTTTGCCACTCCGCCTTTGGACATCCCTCCACCTTCCGATTTAGGGGTTGAGGGGCATCCATTAGAGCCATCTACTTCGTCGACTGTCCTCGAGGAAGCCGCTTCGGAAGTAATGGTCAGCACGTTCGTGGAGGCAGCTCAGACGTCTGTCCCTACCGACGTTGAGGGGGAACAAGCCACCGCCAGACAACTGACTGGGATGCCAATACCTGAAGCCCCAGCTCCCATCCAAGCCCCTGAAACTAGGCCTTCTCCTGTGACTACTCCTTTAAAAAGAAAACAGAAAATGAAACGCTCCCCCCCCCCCCCTCCATGGAGGGAGTTCCTGACTGGCAGTCTTTCACCAACTCCTTGATGCAGGCCTTCATTGTCCTTAGGCCCATGGACTCTTCACCCTCCACCATTCCTGTTCTCACTGCTAGGCCTGCCTCAGCTTCTTCTATCCACTGTCCCACTTCCCATGAAGGAAAAGAGCAGGAGATTTACTACTCATCTTCTGATGAGTCCATTACTCATTCATCTTAAATTGCCTCTCCACTAGAATACTATTCCCCTGATGAAGAATCCATAGAAGGGGACTCCCCACCAGAGGATCTCACCTTTGGGGAGGCCATCACAAAGATGAAAAAATATTTTAAATGGGACACTTTCCAAATGACTGAAACTCAAATGAGATACTTTTGAGTTACTTCAAGTGGAATCTCCCTCCCCTTCAGCCATTCCACCAGTTATTCCTGCCTACCTTGATGCATTCTCTTCAGCATCAAAAAACCCAGACTCAAAACCACCGGCCCCTAAGAGACCTGACCGTTTCTATAAAGTGCCGGATGACCAAAAATTATTGGTAAAACCACCCCTGGCAGACCTAAAAGTGACCGCCGTATCCCCTGGCAAGCAGTCAAGACTGATTCCCTCCTTATCTCTTTTACCTACTGACAAAGACAGTAAGAACATGGACAGGATAGGACAGAATGTTTATACCTCCTCCACAGTAGCCTTCAGAGCTATCAACTATCAAACCCATATGATAAAATATTCCTTGGACCGAGTGTCCCAAGGTTCTACCCTCCTGTCATCCATGCCTGACTGCTCCAGCAAAACAGAGGTAGCATTAAAACTGTCCCTGGCTTCTCAAGTCATCAGACATTCTATTAGATGCAGTTATGATGCAGCAGAGGCTTTTGCTAGGTCCACTGCTTCTGCATCAGTCCTACGCCGATATTCTTGGCTACACCTTCAACCCCTACCAGAGCACTTTGTGTTCAAGGAGATCTCTGCCTAACATATAAAGCTATGTTAAACCCAGAGCTGTTGGACATGCTACCCTTAAGAAATCCCAATCCCTCCAAGCTACGTGCTCTAGGGAACTAAACCTTGTCACCACAATAAACAGGACATGCTAGAGTGATAGAGTCCTGTCCCAGAGACTTCCTATACTCTGGAACAAGCTACCCATCTATGTCAAGCAAAGTTCCTCATTAGCACTCCTCAAGAAAAATCTTGATGAGTGCATGAGAAATAGGAAATACACCCCAGGGATCACTTATGTGGCTCTGCTAGACAGGGATACAGGAAAGTAACTTTCTTGGGTGGCGTAAGCCAGGGGAAATTGTTGGCTAGGCTTACTTAGGCCCTTGGGCCGATAGCCTAGTACCTACTTATGAACCTAAGTCTAAACTTCTCAATTCCCCTTTAGACCACAACCTCCTGTTCGGTAAGCAGTCTGCAGACCTCTTTAAAAACCTTCAGGAGAAAAGTAAAGAGCTTCAAGACAATAAGCACCTGCTGGTATCTCCCATTCCCAAATATTACAAAAATTACCCTGCTAAGACTACCTTTGTCAAGAGGACCCCCTCCTCTGCTACTCCATCCTCTTCCAGGCATAGAAAAGGAGCCAGGAGGCAGACCACTTCCAGACCAGTCACCTCCCAACCAACTCAAAGATGGCCATTTCATGACAGAAATGGCTCCAACAATGTGTGACTGTCTCGCCCACCTCCCCTTTTCAGCCAACCTGTCCCACTGCCTTTCCCTTTGGAGAACCATCACCACAGACTACTGGGTGCTGACAGTAGTACAAGAGTGATATTTCCTCTTTTGGAAAAAAAGCCCCTTACAAGGGGCATCTCACCCCCCCCCAAAAAAAAAAAACAAACAAACAAAAAAAACTACTACACCGTATTCCTCAGATCCTGCAGGATCTTCTGAACCATGGAACTATAGAACCTGTCCCTCCAGGACAAGAAGGAAAAGGCTTTTATTTAAGATTTATTATACCCAAATAGACAGCCCTTGGAGGCCAATTCTGGATCTGTCCTTTATAAACCTCTTTCTAAAAGTTCCATCATTCAGAATGTTATACCTACAAACCTTTCTCCCACTATTGCCACTCCAGGCCTTTATGGCCACACTCGATCTAAAGGAGGCCTACCTCCATATCCCCATAAAACCCTCTCACAGAAATATTTGCATTTTACTGGGCCCTCTTCTCATTTTCAATTTACAACCTTGCCCTTTGGTTTATCTACTGCACCCAGGGTATTCACAAAATGCCTAGCCCCAGCAATAGCCTTTTGCAGAACTAAAGGTATTCAAATTTACCCCTACGTAGAAGACATCGTCATTCTGGCAGAAAAAGAGGACACCCTACAAAACCGTCTACAGGTCACCATTTCCCTGCTACAAGGCTTGGGGTTCACCCTCAACATCCCAAAATTATCACTAACCCTACAGCAGGGCAAAATCTTTCTGGGTTGCAGAATCAGAACAGACCTGATGTGGGCATTCCTCCCAAAGGACAACGTTCTTTCTCTCTCTACCCACTTCCAAGACCTAATACATGTCAAACAAATATCAGCAAGACAATTCCTACAGGTTTGTCTAATGGCAGCTACCATCCCTATGCTACATTTGGCCAGGATGCATATGCGAAACTGCAGTGGTACTTGAAGAATGTGTGGTCCCAACACGCACACCCTCTAGAGTTTCAGATTCCACTTTTGCCCTGCCTCAAAGCAGAATTAAGGTGGTGGATACAACAAATCCAAATGAACCTAGGCCTTCCACTTCAACCCCCCACCCCTACTCAGTACATGCATACAGACGCATCAGACCTAGGGTGGGGGGGCTACCATGAAGGGCTTCATGGTACAGTAGACCTAGCAACCTACCCTCCAAATGAAAGACATCAAGGTGAGAGAAATACAGCAGTTCTTTTGGCCCTGAAAGTTTTTCTCCCATTGCTGCATCCAGGCCCCCTTCAAATCTTCACAGACAGAACCAGAGTCATGTGGTACCTCATCAAACGAGGAGGTAGGCCTCCTTTGCTGGATAACAATCCAAATTTGGAACCTTGTCTCCTGAAACTACTTATCCCTGCTAGCAACATACATCCCTTCTGAGGACAACCAGCAAGCGGATGTTCTCAGCAGATTAGCTTGTCTACAACACGAGTGGATGATGAAAAGGGAAATTTTTCTAGACATTGTCCACCAGTGAGGCACACCTCGGGTAGATTTGTTTGCCTTCCCCTAGAACAAACAATTGAATAAATTCTGCACCAGGGACCATTCTCTACTTGCCTGGAGAGTGGACGTCTTCAGCATTTCATGGAAGGGACTGTTTCTATATGTATTTCCACCCTTCCCTCTCATTCAAAAGGTCCTCCTGAAGATCAAGAAGGACAAACCAAAATCTTGCTAGTGACCCCCCCCCCCCATTGGCCAAGGCAGCACTGGTTCCCCCTACTACTTTCAGTTGCCAAGCGCAGTCACTACAAGTTACCCCCCTTGGTGGACATACTCACACAACAGAAGGGAACACTTATTCGTCCTCACTTACAGAGGTTATGTCTAACACTGTGGGTGATAAACTTTTCATTCCTTTCAGACACCACTATTCTGAGGGTGTGCTTTCAGTACTGAGGGAAGCCAGGAATCCTACTGCAAGGACATCCTACATGTTAATGGAAAGGATTCTCCAAGTGGTGTCTCCAGAGGCACAGGGATACCTTTCAAGCGCATACCCCTCTAGTCCTCACCTATGTTTGTACCCCTCCAGTCTTCACCTGTGTGTGTGAACTTCTCAAGGCTGGCCTTTCATACTCCTCAGTGTAAGTCCACCTATCAGCAATTTCTGCCTGCTTACCCCTAGAACCCCCTCTACTAGACAGGCTAGATGTTAAATTATTCCTGAAAGGGGTCTTGCACATCAGACCGCAAAGAAAGCCTGTCCAACCTCTTTGGGACTTGAACTTTATCCTAGAAAAACTCACACTGCCTCCTTTCAAGCCAGCCAGTTCTGCAACACTCCAAATATGCCCACCCTACACTATCTTCCACAAGGACAGGGTGACCCTGTACACCAACCTTTCTTTCATGACAAAAGGTGGTCAATGAACTGTCCTTAAACCAGTCCATTCACTTGCCCACCTTCTTCCCCTTTCCCACTAATGACACAGAGGATACTCCATTCCGTGGACATTCACAGGCAACTAAGGTTTTATTTAGACAAAACTAAGTCCATCAGAAAATCCAACCAACTGTTTTTATCTTTCCACCCCAGGGCCCTGGGCAAGGCAGTCTCCAAACAAATCATCTCTTGCTGTATCAGAAAAACTATCTGCTTCTGCTACTCTCACCATGGCAAGGACCTACTTCAGGGGGTAAGAGCTCACTCTACCAGGGTCGTGGCATCCTCCAAATCCTTTCTCAAAGGCCTGGACATGGCCTCCATTCTGGAGACAGCCACCTGGTCCACTGTATGTACCTCTACCAGACACTACAAATTAAACCATGTCTCCAGAGCCAGGGCAGGTTTTGCTAGGGTAGTCCTTCAGGGCTTCCTGGAATCAGCTACCTCTACCTCCTCCCTTCCTCCTTCCTAAGCTATGGCACTAAGAATACTGCAGCATAGGAATAGAAAGACATAGAATAGTTGTGTAAAATCTTACCATAACCATAGATGTCATTCTCTTCCATGTTGCAGTATTCCCTCCCTCTTACCTGTCCCACTTCATTCCTATTGACCTGTCTAAAGGGTGCCCTGGAGCACCACCTAGACTAAGGTTAGACTACCCAGCCGAGTGGCACTTCACACTTCTTGTGGACATCATTTTGCTCTTTCTACGTGACTGTCCAACTAGACAATTAAGTTCTGAGGTCTGTGCATGCAGATGTTACATTTAAGGTCCCTGGTTTATGGCCCTACGTGTGATGTCCCACTCACCTGCAGCAACCAAGCTTACGCTTTTGTATAGGAGCTGACATTCGGGTCACCCAAGGCGGAGAATCCCACACTAAGAATACTGCAATATGGAATAGAAGGGCATTATGGTTATGGTAAGATTTTACACAACTATTCTTTTCTATGTCTTCTTTTGCCAGACTCCATATGAGGACATTTCAATGGTACCTCAAAGTGTCTGGCTTTAACAATGCCATCTCCTGGATCTTGTCAGTCCTCTGTTACCTTTTCTCAAACTCTGGTTTCACTGGTGGGTTCATCAGATCTCTCTGAATTATGGCTGCCTTTTCAGGTTCCTATTCTCTCATTCAAAAGCTGTACGCTGATGCTTCATATCAGCGTTGGGGGCCTTCTCCAATAAAGTCAGGCTACTGTGGGTTTGGTCAAGGAGATGGGAGCTCTGATTCTATCTCCCTGTGCTGTTCACTGCCTTGAATCCCTGGCCCTCTAAGGGTTTTACAGACAATACCATAGTAGTGTGGTGTATCAGCAAGCATGGGGCACAAAGTCATACCTTCTTTGCAAGCTGGCTGTACATGCTTGGTCATTTTGATATCTGCCATCACTTGACCCTTCCAGAGATTTACATACCTTCAGAGTACAGTCTAGTGGCTGACACATTGAGCATGTCAAGGACAGGTCCTCATGAATGGACGCTTCACAGTGAGGGCTTCTGGACATTGGTCATCAGTAGGGTACTCCTTAAGTATATCTTTTTGCCTCCCTTCTAAACAGACAACTTTCTAGGTTCTATTTGAGAGTGCCAGGTCCTCTGGCTTGGAAAGTGGACACCATGTCTTTTTCCTGGAAGAGGGGACATTTCTATATGCTTATTCATCTCTTCCTCTTTTGCTGAAAGTCCTGCACAACGCCATATGGGACACACCCGCAATCTTGCTGGTAACTTCCCTTTTGGCCAAGACAGGATTGTTTCCCCTTCCATTCAGTTTTGCTGGGGCAGTCATCACAAGTTACCTCACAGGACAGTTCTCATTCACCCTCACTTGTCCAGCCTTCATTTGACTCTCAGGGTGATAGGGTTTTGATTGCTTTTAGACACCATTTCTCTGAGGATGTGCTTCGGGTTTTGCAGGAGGCCAGAAAACCCACTACTAGAAAATCCTTCATGGTTAAACAGAACAGATTTTCTGTTTGGTGTCTCAGAAATGAGATGAACCCTTTTTCTGTGAGTATTCCCACTGTTCTTTCATATTTGTGTGAGTTGCTCATGTGTGGCCTGGCATATTCATCTATTAAAGCTAATTTGTTAGGCATTTTTGCTTGTTTGTTTTTCAATTCACTACTGATTTCTAGTTTTGAAGTCGAGCAATTTTTGAAAGGCATCCTTCATATTAGTTTCCCAGAAAACCTATTCTTCTTTCTTGGGACCTTAATTTGGTTCTTGAGAAATTGACTGAAGTCTTGTACTTTGAAAATTGTCCTGTTACTTTTGGCAGTTCTGCCTTTTTGGTTTTTCACAAGGACAGGGAGTCTTCTTACCAGTCCTTCTTTTATGACCCAAGGTATTCAGCCTTCTTTTTTTCCCCTGCTCCACAGAATGATAGTGAGAGGATTCTTCACACTTTGTATTTACAAAGCTCAGATGTTATGTAGACAAAAATTAAAGATATCAGGAAATCTTTGCTTCTTTTGGTTCCTTTCATGCCAGGAAATTGGGTTTAGCTGTGTCTAAGCAAACCATCTCCTCCTGGGTTTCAAGGACCATTTCTTTTTGCTTTTCTTTTCATGGCAAGCAGCTTTCTTCTTTAGTTCATTTTCATTCTGTCAGGGCTATGGCCACTTCTGGTGTTTTTTTTTTCTTTTATGATTTAAAACTCTTGTTCTTTCGGCTGCTCCTGTTAGCGGTCGCCACAGCAGATTAACTGTTTCCATTTCATCCTGTCCTCTGCATCTTGCTCTGTCACACCAATCACCAGCATGTCCTCTCTCACCACATCCATAAACCTTATCTTAGGCCTTCCTCCTTTCCTTTTACCTGGCAGCTTCATCCTTAGCATCTTTTTCCCAATATACTCTGCATCCCTCCTCAGCACATGTCCAAACCAACATAATCTTCCCTCTCTGGCTTTGCCTCCAAACCTTCCAACCTGGGCTGACCCTCTAATATACTTATTCCTTATCCTGTCCATCCTCGTCACACCCAGTGCAAATTGTAACATCTTCAACTCTGCTACGTCAAGCTCTGACTCCTGGCTTTTTGTCAATGCCACTGTCTCCAACCCATGTAACATAGCTGGTCTCACTATCCTCTTGTAGACCTTCCCTTTCACTCTCAATCTGTCACAAATCACTCCTGACACTCTTCTCCACCCACTCCATCCTGTCTGTACTCTCTTCTTCACCTCTCTTCCACACTCACCATTACTCTGAACTGTTGATCCCAAGTACTTAAACTTGTCCACCTTCGCCACCTCTACTCCCTGCATCCTCACTATTCCTCTATCCTCCCTCTCATTCACACACACATATTCTGTCTTAGTCCTGCTGACCTTCATTCCTCTTCTCTCTAGAGCACATCTCCACCTCTCCAGGGTCTCCTGCACCTGTTCCCTACTCTCACTATAGATCACAATGTCATCTGCAAACATCATAGTCCACTGGGACTCCTGTCTGAGCTCGTCTGTCAACCTGTCCATCACCATTGCAAATAAGAAAGGGCTCAGAGCTGATCCTTGATGTAATCCCACCTCCACCTTAAACACATCCGTCACTCCCACCGCAGACCTCACCACTGTCACACTACCCTCGTACATATCCTGTACCACTCTTACATACTTCTCTATCACTCCTGACTTCCTTATACAATACTACAACTCCTCTCTGGGCACCCTGTCATATGCTTTCTCTAAATCCACAATGCAACTCCTTCTGACCTTCTCTGTACTTCTCCATCAACACTCTCAGAGCAAACATTGCATCTGTAGTGTTCTTTCCTGGCATGAAACCATACTGCTGATCACTAATCATCACCTCCCTTCTTAACCTAGCTTCCACTACTCTTTCCTGTAACTTCATGCTGTGACTGATCAGTTTAATCCCTCTGTAGTTACTACAGCTCTGCACATCACCCTTATTCTTAAAAATCGGTACCAAAACACTTTTTCTCCATTCCTCAGGCATCCTCTCACTTTCAAAGATTTCATTAAACAATCTAGTTAAAAACTCCACTGCCATTTCACCTAAACACCTCCATGCTTCCACAGGTATGTCATCTGGACCAACAGCCTTTCTGTTCTTCATCCTCTTCATAGCTATCCTTACTTCCTCCTTGCTAATCCACTGCACTTCATGATTCACTATCCCCACATCATCCAATCTTCTCTCCCTCTCATTCTCTTCATTCATCAACCCCTCAAAGTACTCTTTCCATCTGCTCAACACACTTTCCTTGCTTACTTTGTCCAGAGTCATATCTTTACCTGGCCCAGGGGCAATTTTCAACACACACGAGAGACTAATACTCCATTAACCTCTAGAAATTCTGATGCACAGCCGAGAGATACCAGAGGAGACTGGTTCCACCTTAAATATTGAGAACAGAGGGAGGAAGGATGGTAATAGATCTGATCAACATGCAGCGACTTTATCCAATTCGTCATTGTTCTGTTCCACAGTTAGTGAAACTATTAAGCCAGCTGATGTTGCTACTACGTCTTTTACCATGGTGCCTAAAACAACGAACATGGATTTATCTATGGCGAACACTCTGGGGCCGAGACGAAAAATTCTTAACTCTTTTTATACTTTACTGGTCCCAGTGAAAAAGAATGGGAACTTCATGAGAATCGCAATGTGAAACGGAGGAAAGTTTCCCTGTGACTTCTGATGGTGACTGTCTTCATTATAATAATGCAACTGATAATGTATGCAATGTTTATAATATTTCCAAATATGTTTTGTCCGATGAGTTGTACATATTGAACAAGGGATTGTCTTTTGTTCCGAGTATGCATTCAAATTACAGCAAATTGATATTAGATTTGAGATTGTTTGCAAGGAACATAGAGATAAAAAAGTTATTTGGTTCTTCACAAGTATCTGAAACATTTGAACTAAGGCAACCTAGCACTTTTAATCCACCGTTATCCACAGCAATTAATACCTTTTTGAAGCTATGTGAAGCAGATTTGGTTGATTATTTAAGAACAAAAATCAGTTGTTAAATATTTTAATTTAAATAGCTCACAAAAAAGAGCCTTAGAATCCCTTATGGGGAATACATGAAATAATAATAAAACCTGCGGACAAAGGTGGTGCTGTGGCAGTGCTGGACAGACAGTGGTACCACTCAAGAGTTTTGAATATGTTGAGTGATACCAGTACTTATAAACAACTTATGCCGATTGAGATAGTAAGGATGATAAGACAAGTAAAGGAAAAACTGGTAGTATATAAACTAGACAAACAGATAAAAGAAGATGTGTTTAGGTTTGTTTATGTAGAATACCCTGTAGTGCCTTTTTTCAAAGCCTTGCCAAAAATACACAAAAATTTAGAGAACCCTCCCCTATGATCAGTTGTCTCAGGGCGTCAGTGGGCAACTGAAAATGCCTCGATATGGGTTGAGTGTAAGTTGAAGAAATGTCTTGCAGTACTTGATACTATATTGAGGGATACAGCTCACTTCTTACAAGGGTTATATGACCACTTGGGATCTAATACTGGTCACATGGATTTGATTTTTGTAACTATGGATGTTGTAAATTTGTTTACCGTGATTGAAAAAGCATATGGTTTAGAAGCTGTGCAGTGTTATGTTAGATATTTATCAGTTTTGACTGAAGAAGAGATTCAACAAGTTGTATTGTTATTGGTTTATATACTGAGTAACAATATTTTTATGTATGAAAATTCTTATTAAAGACAAGTTAAGGGTATCTCGATGGGGACACCGTGCGCAAATTCCTTCACGAATTTGGTTCTTGCTTATTGGGAGCATCTTTTTAATGCAGTCCACAGGTGGAAAAAACATCTTCAATATTCTGTGCATTTTGTGGACGATGTTTTTATTCTATGGGTGGGATCAGTAGAGGAGTTGCACCAATTTGTGTATTACTTAGAATCCACAACAGATTTCTTAAGGTTCAGTATGTCATATTCAGACCTGACGAAAGATTTTCTAGATGTTTGTCTTAAAAAAAACAGAAGGTGGCATTGTAGACACTGTGATATTTAGAAAGGATTTTGGAAAAACACTTTACTAGCATATGACAGTGTACATCCTAGATTTATGTTTCAAAATATAGCAAAGGGTCAGTTTTTTAGAGCATCACGATTATGCACTAAGGATGTTGATTATGCCAATGAAACCATAAACATGCAAGATTAATAGGGGGGTATACGCAAGGGACCATAGAGTCTACCCTAGAACTAAGTAATATTGAGAGAAAGGACAGGGCAAAACCCTGGTTCTCCAAAAAAAACTATAATGTGAATTTTCACAGAGTAAATATAATGGAATAACCTGTTAGAGTGAATTTACATTATAGAAATAATATACAAGGGGTCTGTGATATTATATGACAGAATTGGAGGGTATTATTAACAGATGACAAACTAGGGGATATCTTGACTGATGCACCCAGATTTTGCTTTAAGTGAGGAAAGAACTTAAAGGATCTTCTGTGCAATGACAGACAAAGAAATGTTAGTCAATACATAGGACGTCAGGGTACATTTCCATGCAGACGCTGTAAAGCTTGTCAGTTTATTCGGAACGACAATATATTTGAACAGCCTCTATCAGGTAAAAAATATTCGTTAAAAGGATATGTAGACTGTCATACAAGAGATATAGTATATTTAGCTGATTGTGTTTCATGTTGTTCGTTCTATGTAGGTAAGATCAACTGTAAATTTAAAGAAAGAATTCTAGAGCATATGTCAGCTATTTGCAATGGGAATGTACATAATGCATTGTTTCACCATATCAAACATAATGAGAATCATTCCTTTAATTTTATGGTTTTGCAAGTAATAAAATTATCCAAAAAGGCGGGGGGGGGGGGGGTAATTTAGTGAATGAAACGGAATATAATGAGACCAAATGGATCATTGAACTAGGAGCTGATAGGCTTCCGGGTTTAAATTGGGTTGTTCCCCTTAAACCAGCCTTAAAGAAAAGGCGGGTAGTTTGCATAAATTTGATTGGTGCTGAATTGTTTTAAGTACACCTGTGTGTTTTTATGCATTATAATGTCTGAGGAAGAGTTTTTAACCTGAAAGTGCTAACATTGTCTTTGGATTTCTACAACAAATCAACGTTTTTATACAGCGTGGTGTTCCAGACCTCATCTTTTTGTTCTTGTAAGTTACCTCACAGGACAGATCTCATTCACCCTCGCTTGTCCAGCCTTCATTTGACTGTCAGGGTGATAGGGTTTTTCTTCCTTTTAGACACCATTTCTCTGAGGATGTGCTTCGGGTTTTGCAGGAGGCCAGAAAACCCACTACTAGAAAAAGATATCAGGAAATCTTTGCAGCTTTTTGGTTGTATCATGCCAGGAAATTGGGTTTAGCTGTGTCTAAGCAAACCATCTCCTCCTGTGTTTCAAGGACCGTTTCTTTTTGCTTTTCTTTTCATGGCAAACAGCTTTCTTCTTTAGTTCATGTTCATTCTGTCAGAGCTATGGCCTCTTCTGGTGTCTTTTTTTCTTTTGTGATTTAAAACTACAGCAAACAAAAATGAAATAACTGGCCCAAGATTTTAATGATTTTGTCCAGGGTTCATAGGTTGGTACTAGGGTATCAGCTCTAGGGCCTATACAAGCCTAGCTATAACAATTCCCTGGCTATTTCTTCCCACACTATTTACTTCCCTGGACCCCTGTCTAGCGGGGCGACTGACGTGATCCCTGGGGTGAATTTCCTTTCTCCCATCCAATTGTCAAGGTTACTTTTGAAGAGGGCCAAAGAGGCACTCTGCTTGACATGTATGGGCAATGTATTCCAGAGTCTGGGGAGTCTCTGGGTCAGGAACCTATCCCTCCAGCATGTTTTGTTTATTGTGATGACAAGGTTTAGATCCCTGGAGCGTGTGGCTCTGAGAGATTTGGATTTCTTTAAGTGTAGCATGTCCAATGGCTCTGGGTTTGACATGGCCTTGTATGTTAAGCAGAGATCATCTCTGAGGAGACGATATGCGACAAAGTATAGCTGGAGTTTTTTAAGGCGGTCAGCGTAGGGCATCTGCTTTAGGCCTGTGATTCATTTAGTGAGGTATTTCTGCGGCCTTTCCAGTTGTTGCAGATGTCTTGAGAGGTACATACCAAACGGGGAGTTGTATTCTATAATGGGTCTAATGAGGGATGAGTACATTGGGACAATGACCTCCTTTTTTCTGGATGAAAAGCCCTTAGTGATGAGGTGTGCCACATAGAAGGATTTCCTGACTGTTGTGGCGATGTGATTATCGAAGGTGAGACCACTGTCCACCTGTGTCCCTAAGTCTCTTATCACACTTTCGGTGTTTAGTGTACTGCCACCTATATGGTAATTCACAGATACATGTTTTTTCCCAAAGGGGCTAACTATACATTTCTTGGCATTGAGCTTGAGCCCATGGCTCTGACACCAAGCATCTGTTTCTGTAAGGCCCTTTTGTAGAGTATCCACATCATTTGGGGATTCAATAATGGCTCCCAGTTTGCAGTCATCTGCGAACTTTGCTAGCCAGAGTCCCGTAGTGTCGGCCTGTACTTCAGAGAAGTAGATGCCAAATAAGAGCTGTCCCAGGACTGAACCCTGAGGTACTCCACTTATCACTTGTTTGGAGCTGGATTTGGAGTCGGCTACTTTTACAGTGTGGGTTTTATCAGTAAGCCAGTTAGCAACCCATTGGGTGATGTAGGGATTAATGCCCAGCTTAGTAAGTTTATCTATGATTCCAGAGTGGGGGATGGTGTCAAAGGCCTTGGCAAGGTCTAGATAGGCTGTGTGGACCACCTTACCCTTGTCCATGGCTCTGGAGACTGATTCAAAGAAGCCAGTCAGGTTCAGGAGATAAGATTGGCCCTTCACGAACCCAAACTGGGTGGGGTCCAGTGTTTGAAGGTTGCCAATGTCTTTGTTTATAAGTTCCATGATAATACACTCTATGGCCTTGCAGATAAGGCTTGTCATGTTTTCACATGGCCCAGGGGCAATTTTCAACACGCACGAGAGACTAATACTCCATTAACCTCTAGAAATTCTGGTACACAGCCGAGAGATACCAGAGGAGACCATGCCACTTTAAATATTGAGAACAGAGTCTTTTTTTTTTTTCAGGTATGTATGCTTGATCCATTTTGGAACCTGTCACTTTGTCTTCTGTACATACCTTTATTAAACATTACAAGTTGGATGTCATTTCTAGAGCCAGACCATGTCCGTCACCGTGGCCATCTTACATGGGTTTTTGGTAGACTTCACTGTGGCTTCCTCCCCCCATCCTCTCTAGTAGCTTTTATGCTCTCCCATCTGTAAGGAATACTGCAGCAGTGATAAGGAAGGACATAGAACAGTCCTGTAAGATCTTACCATAACAGTAGATGTCGTACTTCTCACTACTGAAGTATTCTGTCCCACTAGCCTTCTCCCTGTTTTCTTTTCAGTGGCATTTCTTCTGGCTGAGATGTTTCTTTTTCTTCTTTCTTTCCTTCCTTCCTATATGCATATGGTCAGCCTTTTCCTTTTGGGTTGATGTGGTCCGAGGATTAGGCACTTGGTACACTCGTACATCACTTATGTACCTTATGCCTTGTACGTAGAACATGCGTCTGAAGTATGGCACCTGGAAAAACCTTGGTATAAAGGCCAGACATTCTGCTGTCCTCTACAGGATATTCCATCTGTAAAGAACACTGCAACAGTGAGAAGGAAGAACATCAACTCCTTCACTTACAAATAATTTTAAAAAAATGACCTGGTTGAACAATTTTTTGCAATGCTAATCAAGCCAGAAAGAGGTAAAAAAAAATTCTGAAAAATAATAAAATTGCACTCAAGAATTGTAAATACAGCTCAGGGCCATCTGTGTGTGTGTCCACACTCTAAGGCACAGCAAAAGAGGTTTGAAAAATTCAAGACCAAGGCACTGTGGAGATAGTCTGCACCCCAGGAAAGTTTCATGTGCCAAGCTCTTGGGAAATGGGGCAGATGTTCTTCATGTTTCACTGTTGCAGTCATTACATTTGGGTTATCTGCTTGCAGTAGCCCTCAGTCGGCCTGTTTATCAAAGTCTTGGGACCTGCATCGGTTGCTGTCTCATCTTCCATGATGTCAGGTAGTCAGGGGTATAAAGCATGCAGCTGACGCCAGTACATCAGTCTTTCTTGCCATGCGGTGACAAAAGCAGAAGCAGTTCGCAAGTGCCGGTCAGCCGACTCCTGGAATTTTAATTTTTGAGTTTCAGAACCTAAGTCTTCAACTAAAGCTAAGTACCCCATTGGGGAAACTTTTTCTTGTTCTAAACCGATGTCAGTAAAAGACAATAAATGTATTTCTTGTGGAAAGCAAACACCTCATAAAAATTTTCATTCGTACTGTATTCCTTGCCTAGGCCCTGACCACAATGTACCTCGCTGTCGGTTTTGTGCCATATTTAAACAACGAACTGTTCGTCGTTGGTATATTTACGCTTCTAAATATTTTGGTACTCGGTTCAATTATCGAGATATGGCTTCGGTAAGCCACCCAACTACCGACATTCTGAAAAAACCGCAAAGATGAAGACAGAGACAGGCTGCCTAGGTCCAAAGCTGCCAATGACGCTTCACCTAACCTAGTCGCCAGTTCGCCGGTACTCAGTGAGGAGCTTTTGCAGCCCCTGATACCCACTGCTTCAGATTCGCAGGTCTCTACTGAGACCCATTCGGAGTCTGGTATGCAGTGAGATGCTTCAACTGTGGAACCTGTGGATATCTTTACCATGGATGGGTCCAGAGCCGCTGTGCAGGCACTGGCTTCTGAGGGTGTATTCAAGCCTACTGACTTGCATATTAAACCGACGCTATCTTCTTCTTCAAGGCCTAAAACTCGATCCATGCCTAGAAAATCGACGCCCAGACCACATGGTCAGGCCTCTATACCTAAAAAACAAATGATAAGAATGGCTTTAGACTTTATTACTTTAATCAGGGGAAGCCAACCTTCCCCCTCTAAGAGACCTAGGACTGAATTTGCTTATGATTCTTCTGATTAGGATTCTGAAATTGCTGTTTCCTCTGATGACCAGGATTTACCCTTATCTACCTATGAGGATTCTGATGCAGAGGACTATATGCCCCCTGCTTCCCCTCCAGAGGATTTCTCTTTTGGTGAAACCTTGCATACTCTGATTCTAAAAAGAGGCTTAGGGATTTCTTACTCCTGCCCCAACACAGGCCTTTAGCTATCCCACCTGTACTGGACATTGTTGATGATGCCTTTTTGGAATCTAACTTGGCCCCTGACCCCTTACCTCCTGCTCCCAGAAAACCAGATAGATATTACAGGGTTCCTGACTTTCACAAGTTCCTCTTTAAAAATCCTTCTACGTATCCTGAGACCATTTCACAGGGACCCAGGGGCATTAAGGCTACTACTGCCAAAAATCCTACCCCTTCTGATAGAGATTCCAGGGCGCTGGATAGATTGGGTAAGAAGGAATACACTTCTGCAACCCTGGCCAGTAGGGCCTTAAACTGCCAGTTTCATATGTTAAAGTATCAGCAGCATATTATTGGATTGCTTAAACAGAAAATTATTTTGATTCCTGACTGTGCTGAAAATAAGGATTTACAGGATTTAATGCATTCTGCTAAACGAGTTGGAAAACATACTTTGCAATGTGGTTTTGATTCACTAGAGGCATCTTGCAGGGTGGCTGTTACTGGGTCTGTACTTAGAAGGCATGCTTGGTTTAAGGAGCAGTCTTTGCCAGATCATGTTAAAGTTAAATTTCTGGATGCTCCCTTAAACCAGGACCACCTGTTTGGCAACAAAGCAGAAGAAGTACTTAAAAAGATGGAGAAAAAAGCTAAATCTATGCAAACTGTTAAAGATTTCCTGCAAGTACAGCCTCCAAGATTTAGTAGGCATTGGCCCTGTAAGAATTGGTCCTTTCCTCCCTCTTCCAGGCCAAACCCAGAACCAGCTGAACACTCAGTCTTCAGTCCCAAGGTACGCACAAGACTAAACAGTGGGGGGCTCCCACTTCCAAAGCATGGAGTAATAAGACTCCCCCTATGGAAAACTGTCTCAATGACTTCAACTTTAAAACTTCCAAGCCCTTCTCAACTGACTGCTCCTTTAGGGGAAAAGATTGCTCTGCAGGCAAAAAACTGGGAACTCATTACCTAGGACAAATGGGTTTTAAATATAGTTTCCCAAGGATACAGATTCCACTTCCACACTTTACCAACCCCAAACGGTTGGACAGATCTACCCCTAAATCAGTGGACCGAGGCTCAAAAGCAAGTTCTCTCTCTCGTATAAGGGCTATTCAAACTGTCCCAGAAGAGGAAAGGGGACAAGGTTTCTACTCAAGACTTTTCCTGGTGCCCAGAAAAGACAACTTTTGGCGTCCTATCCTGGATCTGTCTATCCTAAACACATTTTTGGTGATCCCAAAATTCAAGATGCTAACTATTCACCAGTTGCTTCCTATGCTAGGCAAGAATGCCTGGTTGGCAACAGTGGATTTAAAGGTAGCCTACTTGCACATTCCAGTCAGGGAATCTTGCAGAAGATGCCTACGCTTCAAAGCAGGCTTCATGCACTATCAGTTCTCTGCACTGCCCATTGGCTTATCTACTGCCCCCAGGGTATTTACAAAGTGCCTAGCTCCAGTCATTACATTTTGCAGGCAAAGAAATATTCAGATATACCCATACCTGGACGATTGTCTAATTCAGGCAGAAAGCCAGGACATACTATTGAAGCATCTGGCATTTGTATAAAAAGTGCTAACTTCTCTGGGGTACACCATACCGAAAATAAATCACATCTGGTACCCTGCCAACAAATTGTATTCCTGGGAGCAAGCTTGAACACAACTTCCCAAACGGCTTTCCTCATGCCAGAGAAACAAGTTCATTTGACAGCTTACTTCAAACTAATGGCCACAAAGACCCTGCTATCTGCAAGACAAATACTGCAAGCCTTGGGCTTCGTGGCCTCCTGCATTCTCCTAATTCCATATGCAAGACGGCATATGAGGAAACTACAATGGTATCTAAAAAGCCTATGGTGTCAACATTCTCAGGATCTAGAAGCAATGATTCCTATCATACCTTGCCTACAGTTAGAGTTCCTTTGGTGGGCAGAGGCCTGCCACCAAAACAAGGGACTGCCATTCTCTCTACCCCCTGCTGCCCAAACACTAACAACAGACGCATCGGACTATGCATGGGGGCTCACTTGGCAGGGAAGTGCATTCAGGGCAAATGGAACCCAAGTCAAATGCACCTGCATATCAATCAAAAAGAAATGTTAGCTGTACAGAATGCTCTGACAGCCTATAAGGACCACATTCTTCCAGGACAATTAATGGTAAAGACAGACAACACCACTGTTATGTGGTACATAAACAAGCAGGAGGGAATCCACTCATACCCTCTCTGCAGACTAGTCATGGCTCTGTGGAACACAGTCTTGAGCTACCAAGTGCACCTACAGGCTCAGTTTCTGCCAGGAAAGCTAAGTACACTGGCAGATGATCCAAGCAGAAATCTCATGGACCCACATGAGTGGAAACTGGAACCAAAGACATTCAACATGTTGATAAACAAATGGGGGAGCCCAGAGATAGACCTGTTTGCCTCCCTCCAGATCTACAAATTGGACAAATTCTACACAAGGACTCCCCACAAACAAGCTTGGAATGTGGATGCCCTGTCCTTCACCTGGAAAAATCTATCAGTTTATGCCTTTTCTCTCCAAGGTACAACTAAAGATCAAACAGGACAAACCAAGGATGATACTGATCCCACCAGAGTGGCCACGCCAACACTGGTACCCCCTCTTGCACAGTGTGTCACTGCTGGCACCATGGCACCTGCCTCAGACCTGTACCCTGCGCAGTGTGTCACTGCTGGCACCATGGCACCTGCCTCAGACCCGTACCCTGCTGTCCCAGCAGAAGGGCCAGATTCTGCACCCTCACCTTCAAACCATGAACCTGGCAGCCTGGCTAATTACCTGATCTCTCCATTACCATCCCTCAGTAAGCAAGTGTTTGATGTCATTCTGGAGGCAAGGAAGCCTAGGACTAGAAAATCTTATGCTGAAAAATGGAAAAGATTCTGTTCCTGGAACCAAACTCAGGGGATGGGCACAGCAGTGCCCAATTTACCTCAGATTCTTCAATACTTAACTGAGATGCTTCACAAGGGCCTTTCCTTTTACTCCATCAAAATTCATGCCTCAGCCATTTCAGCTCATTACAACACAGAACCCCCCCCCCCTCTTCTCTCATCCACTGCTCAAGCAGTTCCTCAGAGGGGCCAAAAACTTAAGACCACCCAGAAGAGCCCCTACTCCAGCCTGAGACCTTAACTTTGTATTGGAACAACTTACTCTACCTCCTTTTGAGCCAGCTGCAAATGCAGAGTTGAAATTCCTTTCTTGGAAAACAGCCTTCCTTGTAGCCATCACTTCAGCAAGAAGGGTGTCTGAATTACAGGCCCTTATGGCAGTGGAGCCTTTCATCTTCTTTCATGGGGACAGGGTGTCCCTCAGGACCAATCCCTCCATGCCCAAGGTAGTATCCAGTGTTGCTCTTAATCAGTCCATTCATTTGCCAACTTTCTTTTCTAATCCACAGAACAAACTTGAATGGATACTGCACTCCTTAGATGTGCACAGACAACTTAGATTTTACTTGGACAGGACTAAACCTCTCAGGAATCTGAACAGCTGCTGGTGGCATTTGCTGCAGGAGCAGAGGAGAAGGCCCATTTCAAAGCAAACCATTTCTAAATGGCTAGGCCATTGCATTCATTTTGCTGTAAGCACCATGGAAAACCTATCCCACAGGGGATAAGACCACATTCAACCAGGGCTGCATCTACCTCTACAGCCTTTCTCAGAATTGTCCCTACCAGGGACATCCTAGAAGCTGCTACCTGGAGTTCTATACATACTTTCACCAAGCATTAACATTTGCCAATTTTCTGTAAATCCAGAGCTGGTTTTGCCACTGCAGTCTTGCAGGGCCTTATAGCTGGTCCTAATGCTATCTAAATTTCTCCTCCCATCCATAGCTTTGGGAATCTACCCAAATGTGATGACTTGCAATAGTGAAACATGAAGAACGTAGTACAGTTGTGTACACTTACCATAAATGTAGATGTTCGAGTGTATTCACTGCTGCAGTCCTGGTTACCTTCCCTCCAGCCCCCTGACTTCTTTTGGCTATACCTCTGTTCCTTTTTACTATGCTTAACAGCTTTTTGGTGTATTTGCTTTTTTGTTGGAGGTATAACCTTGTATATATATTTAATTGCTTCCCATTAGGGGGGCACATGACATCTAGGGCAAGAAAAACTGATGTAATGGCATCTGCTGCATGCTTTATACCCCTGACTATGTGACGTAATGGAAGATGAGATGGCAACCGAAGCAGGACCCAAGACTTTGATAATCAGGCCGACTGAGGGCTACTGCAAGCAGATAACCCAAATGTGATGACTGCAACAGTGAATACACTCGAACATCTACATTTATGGTAAGTATACACAACTGTACTTTCTAAGTATTGCATGTCAGAAAAGATGCACAGCGTCATTTCAGACCCTTTCTTTGTGTTCTGGCAAAGGAACTTATTTTACTATATACTTGTTCAGAAGGACATCTACTGCTATGGTAAGATCTTACACTACTGTACTTTCTTCCATGTGTGTTTGTATGTGTGTACATTGGATGTAAAATGTGTACAAACCCCTGTTAAAATGCGAGGTTTTTGTGATATAAAAAAATCAGACCACAATAAATCATTTCAAAACTTTTTCTACCTTTAGTGTGACCTTAATCTGTACAATTCAATTGAAAAACAAACAAATCTGTTAGGGGAAAGAATATAAAAAATAAAAAAAAACATACAATATGCTGATTGCTTAAGTGTGCACACCCTTAAACTAATACTTTGTTGTGTGTGTACACCCTTAAACTAATACTTTGTTGAAGCACCTTTTGATTTAATCAGCATTCAGTCTTCTTGGGTAGGAGTCTATCAGCATGGCACATCTTGACTTGGCAATATTTACCCACTCTTCCTTGCAAAAGCACTCCAAATCTGTTAGATTGCAAGGACATCTCTTGTGCACAGCCCTCTTCGGGTTACACCACAGATTTTCTATTGGATTTAGGTCTGGGCTCTGGCTGCACCATTCCAAAACTTTAAATGTGAAGTTGTTCTATCTCGCAGTTCATTCTTACAGATGAGTTCGGAGCTGATCCTACAAAGCTCAAGGTCTTCAGACAGCTTGAGGCCGAATCCCTATCCCATGATGTACCTTGAGTTACCTCAGATCTAGTTTGTCGCTGCAACAGATCGGTGGTTTCCTCACAGCTCGGGCCAGTATATTTTTCTAGGAAAAATGTATCTTTAATAATACTTTTCAATTTTATAACTTTTAATATCTTGTTGAACTAGTGTTTAGCTTAAATTGTGATAGTTCCTTATAGTCTTTTTGGCCGTCATTTATATAGGCCTTTAGTATATCCCTTACCTTTCTTTGGTGTGCCTTTTTATAGATTAGAAGAGGGTTTAATAATTTTAGAAGTGTGTTTTAGTAGAAATTTATAGGCTTTAGAGTGTGTTTCTACAACATTAATAGTTAGTTCATATTTAACTTTATAAGAGCCCATTTGTTTTTTCTAAGGGCTGTTTACTATTTAAAATTCTAGTGTGGTTTGAATTTGTTGAATGTGTGTGTGTGTGTGTGTGTGTGTGTGTGTGTGTGTGTGTGTGTGTGTGTGTGTGTGTGTGCTTCTTTTGAAAATACCTTTAATACAAGTTTTCTTGTGTGCATTTAAATATTTTTCATGGCTGAACAGGATAAGGAGAAACATCCCAAGTCTGGGTTTAAAAAGTGTCCTCTAAGTGTGGACACAAAATGTCTGTGACTGATGATCATGTTAATTGTTTATTGTTTGGATGCTTTGCACTTGCACAAGAGTTGCACCATCTGCCTTTCCTTTAGTAGCTGTGTACTTCAGGAAAGGAAAAAAAAGTTAATTGATAGAGGGCTATTAAAGTCATCCTTTCAAGAAGCTTTTGGTGACCATGATAAAGCTAGTAAATCTCCCAAATCTTCCAAGTCTTCATCATCGGATCCGACAAAATCAAAAAAACCTACATCAGCTCCACAGCCTTCGGAGCCTAGTGTCTTATCTTTTCAGAGCTGTTCCCCGGTCCTGGAACCGGTCTCCACAGTACTGAAGTCACCAATCCTACAATCGGTACCACCCTGTATCCATTCATCTCGGTCCTCAATAAGCCTGTCCAGTTTGGATGTGGATCGTGTGGTGCAGAAGCTGTTACAAGCACCGGCGTTTGCAAACATTTTATTGGTTCCGACCCAAGTGGTTTCTGAACCGAAAACTGTTCCTCCATCTACTTCTTTTCCTCCTCCGAGCCATACTGGTCCGTCAGAGCCGGAGGAGTTGGACCTTATGATTGTGGAGCCCTCAGAACCGACGCCTGCTCCTGTGCCATTGGTTCAGATTACTCAGACTTCCTCGGTACCCATCAAGGAGTCTAGGAGTCGACACTCGCCGGTCGGGTCCAGGGAGGATAGTCGAACTGACCTGTCTGTTCCAATTTTACCTCTTGGGGCTTTGGCTCATTTGAGTTAGGCTCCTACCTTTGGATCGGAGCCCACTGTTCCGGTGCCGAGGGCATCATCTGTTTCGTTGGATCCAGCAGTTCCTTCTCACTGGAGCAGAGGTGCTTTTGAGGCCATGAGAAGAGTGATGTCCCCCAGGACATTCACAACTTCAGGACCAACTACCTCTTCCCCAAAAGCTCCTGTATCTACTTCTGTCACAGATCCCTTTGAAGCGTAGAGACCCTGAGCCTCAGGAAGCCCCACTGGGTGGTCCCTGCTCTTCTGAGACCTCACCAGAAGCTCCCCAGGAAGAGAATTTGCAAGAGGAAGCATCTAGACTCCCCGCAGGAGTCTCTCACATCTGACACTGACTTAGATGAATCAGAAGGGTCTCCACAGTCCCTCTCTGAAGATATCTCATTTGCAGATATATTGGAAATCCTTAAGCAGAGGGATGGCTGGAAGCCCACCAACCCTACTGAAGATGAGTTGGTCCTTCTGAAAGCTTTTGGGTCTCAGCCCTCCACCTCTTGGGTGTCTCTGCCCTTCAATGAGCTTATGGAGCTGGTCTCACAAAAGGGCATGGGAATCTCCGGATGCCATGGAGCCTGTCCCTAGGAGGCCCAATAAATTTATTTCTGCCCCTCATAAGACCTTTCCCACTAAGGGAGTGCCTGTTGATGCCATGGTGGTGGCAACAGCTACCAAAAAGGAGATGTCGGAAACTTCTTACTCTGTCCATCCTCCTAACAGAGACTCTAGGATCGTGTATAGCTACGGGAAGCGCATGTTTAGTTCATTGATTTTTGCCGTGCATTCACTGAACTACCTTACACACTTCACAAGACTGCAAAGTGGTCTCCTAAAAGAGCTTGGAGATACTCTACAGGGTGCAGTAGCTGAGGGAGCTTCAGACAAGGTTGCGTCCCAGCTTGCTACCCTTAATTCCATAGTGAACTCTTCTATCCATCTGATTTCATATGCAGCTGATGGAACGAGTAGGGCAGTGGGTACAGGAATTGCTCTTAGGAGACACTCCTGGATGCGCTTATGTTCCTTTGTGGAGCCCTTTAAGTCATCCTTGGTCAACACTTCTTTTGATGGCTCGTCTCTTTTCAGGCCCAAAGTTAAGGAAACTCTGACCAGGTGTGAGCAGGAAGGAAAGACTCTGTCTGCTGTCGGAGTCTTTTTTTCCACCTCTACTTGACCCTACCCCAATGGTCAAAGGGGAGAAAAGATGTGGTTCTGAAAAACCCAAGGAGTCTTTCTGGACACACGTGGTGACCCCCCCCCTCCAGTGGCAGAGAAGGGGGCAGTAATGGATGACACCGCCCTCGTGGCAGAGGTGGTCTGCAAAACCAGGGTGACAGAGGCCATTTCTTTTAGAAGCCCTACCAGCGCTCCTGGAAGGAGGCCCAGCTGTCCTACTCTGGAGGCAGTCGGGGGTTGCTTATCTTTGTATCTAGACGTTTGACTAAAAATAACAAATGACAACTGGGTACAAATCATAATTTCCAGAGGATATTTTATTCCCTTCGCCACTCCAACCCCCTTGATAACAAAAATCCCAGATGTTCCACCCAGTTACAGGGAACAAGCAACAGTAGAGGTTCAAATGTTGCTAGAAAAGAGAGTCATCCAACCAGTCCCAGCAGACCAGATAGGATCTGGAACTTACTCAAGATTCTTTTTAGTTCCAAAAAAGACAGGGGACTGGAGACCTGTTTTGGACCTCGGCAGACTAAACAGATCTTTCAAGAAGGAGAAGTTCCAGATGGTCACGCTACAGTCAATACTTCCCTTCTTAGGGAAAGACAATTGAATGTGCTCGATAGATCTCCAGGATGCGTACTACCACATAAAATGGCCAGACCATCCAGGGATCATCTGCATTTCCAGCTGGAAGCCAATCACTACCAATTTCGACCCCTGCCCTTTGGTCTCACTACAGCCCCTAGAATGTTCACCAAATGTATGGCAGTGGTCACGGCTCACCTGAGGCATTTGGGATTCCAGGTGTTTCCCTACTTAGGTGATTGGCTCCTCACCACCACCACCAGGCATCAGCTGATGCAAGCCAGGGATACCACACTTACTCTTTGCGATCAACTGGGGATTACCAAAAACTCAGAAAAGTCTGTCTTGTCGCCATCGCAATATATCATTTTTATCGGAGCAGAATTGGGAACCACCACTACCACTTTAAAACATACATCAGAAAGGATATCAGTACTTTGTCAGCAAATTCTGAATGTCATATCCAGAGACAAGGTGCCAGCCTCAAAAGTGCTAAAGTTGTTGGGGACAATAACAGCTGCAGTAATAGCGATTCCATTGGGTCGTATGCACATGCGGCTCCTACAATGGCTTCTGTTCACGCAATGGTCTTATCAAGAACTCCCAATGTCACATCTCATTATTCTAACAAACACATGCAAAAAGGATCTTCGGTGATGGTTGACCCCTCTCCAAGTAAGGATAGGTCATCCTATTATCCTACCCTCACCATTAGCCACGGTGACCACGGACGCTTCTCTGATTGGATGGGCGGGGGGGCATTTTCAGGGAAGAACAGCCCAAGGCACTTAGACCAAACAAGAGACACATCTGCACGTCAGTGACCTGGAGATGAGAGCAGTACTCTTGGCGTTGCAGTACTTTCAGGACTCTCTTCTTCTAGGGACAGTTGCAATTCAGACAGACAACATGTCGGTTATCTGGTACTTGATCAAACAAGGAGGAACCAGGACCTATCCCCTTTGTTGAGAGGCCCTAAGAGTATGGCAGTGGGCTACATCCACCCTGCGCTTTCTGATAGCAACGCACATCCCAGGGAAATCCATCGTGATTGCAGACAAACTGAGCAGGGCAATCTTGTTGCCTCAAGAGTGGTCTCTCAAAAAAGAAATAGCAGAAAGAATATTCTGCAAATGGGGCCAGCCTTGCTGCGATCTCTTGGCAACACCCATGAACACAAAATGCAGAAGCTGCTTTGCCCTAATTCCCCCTCTGGTAGATTCCCCAAGGGACGCACTCGTACATGACTGGCCTCCGGGTCTCCTTTATGCATTCCCACCAATTCCCCTGATACCCAAATTATTACAGAAAGCCAAAGCCCTGGGAAGGACCATCATTCTAGTAGCCCCTCATTGGCCTCGTCAAATTTGGTTCCCCTGCCTTCGACCTCATCTATTGGAAGAGCCTTGGATTCTGGACCCAGTTCCTGACCTTCTGATGCACTCGTTGGGGACTCTTCATCCCTCCCTTCAGTCCCTAAAATTAACAGCTTGGCTGCTCCAATTCCCAACATAGCCAGGTTCCATAACCTCTCAAACGAAATGCAACATATCTTAATATCTTCTCATAAATCCTCTACTAGAAAGTTGTACCTCAGCAAATGGTAGAGATTTTTCCATATGGGCTTCTCAGAATAACATTCATCCTTACCAAGCCTCTATTTTAGAATTTTTGACTATGCTGTTCAACAAAAGAGCAGTAGCAGCTACAATTCGTGTGCAGCTTGCTGCCATCTCTACCTTTCATCTTGGTACTGAAGGCTTTAACATAATGTCACACAAGCTATCCAAAACCTTTCTCAAAGGGACATTCCATCTTAGACCACCAGTTAAATCCCCTTATACCCTCTGGAACCTAAATTTTATGCTCTCATGCATTATTCTCCCATTTGAGCCAGCTTTTTCATGCGATTTGAAATTTTTATCTTGGAAGACTATCATTTTAGTAGCCATCACGTCTGCTCGAAGAGTCTCAGAACTACAAGCCTTGTCCATAAAACCATATTTGGTCTTTCATACTGACAGAGTTTCATTGCGTACAAATCCTTCATTCTTGCCTAAACTTTGTACTGAAGCTAACCTTAACCAAACTATAGATTTACCAGTGTTTTTCCCTAAAAACACCAACAATTTGGAGTATATGCTGCACAAACTTGTTCAGGCAACTCAGATTTTACCTAGATAGAACTAAAGAATTCAGATCATCTGAACAACTTTTTGTTTTCTTTTCAGATTCTAGAAAAGGTATGGCTGCGGCAAAAACAACTCTATCCAAATGGTTATCTGATTGCATCACTTTCAGTTACTCAGCTGACAATTTTCTTCTACAACACAAAATTAAGGCTCATTCAACCAGAGCTGCGTCCACATCTTCTGCATTTTCAGCCAGGCTACCAGTAGACAATATTTGTGCAGCGGCCACTTTGTCAAAGCCTCATACCTTTATCACTCATTACAAAGTCAGTAGGGCCTCCAGGGACAGGGCCGCCTCTGGTTCTTCTGTCCTGAGAAACATACTCCCGTGAGCCACTCGAAAAAGATGGTGCTTGGGACACTACCCGTCTGTAAGAATGAATGGCGAGATAGAACAACTTTACATAAAGAAGTTATGTACTCACCTTCACATAAAGAAGTTATGTACTCACCATAACATTCCGTGTGAGTTGTTCATCTCACCTTCATTCTTACTTCCCACCCTGCTATCCCCTCCAGGTTTTTTCGAGGACCGAGATTCTGGTTTTATCATGGTTGCTTTGTCTTTCTACGGATTTTACCTTACAAAGTGACAGAATGGCATATGGTATTATTAGAGGCAGCAAACAAGATCTGAGGTAACTCAAGATGCATCATGGGATAGGGACTTGGCCTCAAGCTGTCTGAAGACCTCGAGCTTTGTAGTTGGCCGACTCAGAGCTGAGGATTGGCTCCAAACCCATCTGTAAGAATGAAGGTGAGATGAACAATTCACATGGAACGTTATGGTGAGTGCATAACTTTTTTTTTCTTCTGGTGAAGCCATTCATTTGTTGATTTGGATGTATGCTTGGGGTTATTATGGTAATGAAAGGTGAAATTCCTCTTCATCTTCAGATTTCTAGCAGACACCTGAAGGTTTTAGGCCAAAAGTGACTGGTATTTGGAACTGTTCATAATTCCCTCCACCTTGACTAAAGCCCCAGTTCCAGCCGAAGAAAAGCAATCCCAAATCATGATACTGCCACCACCCAATGTTTCACCGTGGGGTCGTCGTTCTTTTGGTGATGCAAAGTGTTGTTTTTATGCTAATATACCTTTTGGAATATTAGCCAAAAAGTTGAACCTTGTTCTCATCAAACTATAACTCATTTTCCCACATGCTTTTGGGAGACTTGATATATTGTTTCGCAAATTTTAGCCAGGCCTGGATGTTTTTCTGTGTAAGAAAAGACTTCCGTCTTGCACCCCCACCCCATAGTCCAGACATATGGTGAGTACAGGAGATTCGTTTTCACGTGTAGTACACAACCAGTACTTGCCAGAAATTCCTGTAGCTCCTTCAGTGTTGCTATAGGACTCCTGGCAGCCTCCCTGACCAGTTTTCATCTCGTCTTTTCATTAATTATGGAGGGATGTCCAGTTCTTTGCAACATCACTGTTGTCCCATATTTTCTCCACTTTTTGATGACCATCTTCACTGTGTTCCATGGTATATCCAGTGCTGTAGAAATGTTTTTGTACCCTTCTCCTGACTGATACCTTTCAACAATGAGGTCCCTTTGATGCTTTGTAAGCTCTGTGTGAACCATGGCTTTTGCTGTACCAGGCAACTGAGTAAATGTCAGGAAAATCTTACTAGGACAGCTGAACTTTATTTGGGGTTAATCAGAGTCTCTTTGATGGCAGGTGTGTACCTAAGAAGACTGAATGCTATAATTAAATCAAAAGGTGCCTTAACAAAGTATTATGTTTAAGGGTGTGCACACTTATGCAACCCACTTATTGTATGTTTTTAATTTTTTATATTTTTTCCCCTAATTTGCAACTCAAGAAATTCAAAAGCTGCTACAAAAGTCATCCAGGAGGTCCCACCCTATTAGATAAGGTTCAGAATCTACTCCTGCTTCTGTTTAGTGCCATAGAAAACAAGGGACATGAGACCAATTCTGGATCTAAGCAGTTTGAATCAGTATGTAAAGAAGTCAAAGTTAAATGGTTACAGTTCAGTCCATCCTGCCTGTTCTGCACAAAGACAATTGGATGTGCTCTATAGATCTAAAGGATGTGTATTATCACATCAGAATAGACAGGCGGTCCAGGAGACACTTGCACTTTCGGCTGGGAGCCAATCACCACCAATTCAGAGTACTTCCCTTTGGACTCACCACAGCCCCAATGATGTTTACCAAATGCATGGCAGTCGTGGCAGCTCACTTAAGACTCAAAGGATTCCAGGTGTTTCCCCAATCTTGACGCTTGGTTCCTCACCACTCCAACCACACATTAACCTCTATATGCCAGGGATTATTTGCTTCAGACCTCCAGCTTTCTAGGCATTACAATAAACCTTGCCAAATCAAAGTTGACTCCTGTACAGACTCTGGAATTTATAAGAACTCAACTGGATGCTGTGGCTGAAGTGGCATCATTACCTCTTCATTGCATCACATCATTGAGAAGTCAGGTGCAGGACATACTGTCTCTTCCATCCTCTCCAGTAAAGCTAGTGTTACAAGCTCTTGGGTCAGTGTCAATATCTGTTGCCATTCTTCTAGTTCCTCTAGCAATATTCTTTATGCAAATCCTGTGTTGCACACACGTGGTTCAGTGGTTCATTCTTTACCAGCCTCTATCATTTCCCATAAAACTCACTCCAGTTTGCAAACTCCTCTTTCTGGGCAGACCATTCTCTCTTCCTCCCCCAATAACCTCCATGACCCCGGACGCTTCCCAACTGGGGTGGGGGAGGGTATTGCATTGGAAAGATGGTCCAAGGCACGTGGTCCCCCTCGGAGACCAAGTTGCATACCAGTGTCTTAAAGATGATTGCAGTCCTCCTAACTCTGCAAGCCTTTTAGGACGTTCTCCCTCTAGGGATTATTGCAGTCCATACGGACATGTCAGTAGTCTGGTACATCAACAAACAAGGAGGAACCCATTCTTACCCATTGTGCAGAGGTGCCATGAGAGTCTGGGAATGGGCGATCTCTTCAGACCGCTGTCTTATTGCAACGCACATGTTGGAGAAAACCAGTGGCTGGCAGACAGACAGACAGACTCAGTAGGTCCATTCTGATTCCTCACGAGTAGTCTCTCAATAAAGTGGTAGCAAATATGTTCTTCAGCCACTAGGGCCAGCTTAGCTGAGACTTGTTTGCCTCTCCTGTCAAGTGCAGCAAGTACTTCACTCTGATCCCCCCACCGGGGAAGTCACCAAGGGGTGATCTGTTCACGATTGGCCCACCCTGGTCTCCTTTGTGTTTACCTTCCTCTTCTGCTAATCCTGAAGTTTTTACAGAAAGCAAGCAGGCTGAAGAGCTCCGTCATCTTCATTGCCCCCCTTCTGCCCTAGACACAGGTATGGTTCCCCTTCCTCTGGTCTCACTTGAAATATTCTCCATGGATACTGGAGCCTACTCTGGATCTTTTATCTCATCCATCAGAAAGTCAACATCCCAAACTCCACACCTTCAAACTGACCACTTGGTTTCTCCACGTCCAGTGATAGTAAGACGGTCCAGGCTCGCTTCCCCAGTTCCTGACATTATCTTGATCTCCCAGAAGGCCTCCACCAAAAAGGTCTACAGAAGCAAATGAAAAAGATTTTCTATTTGGGTGTCCAATCAGAATATTTATCCTTTTTCAGCACCCACTTCGGCCATTCTTCTTTTTCTAGCTAATCTTTTTAAGGAAGGGGCTAGTTTCTCTACCATTAAACTTCAGTTGGCAGCCATATCCAACTTCCATGCTGGAAAGGAATCATTATCTCTTACATCTTCCAGATTATGCAAGGCTTTCATAAAGGGAATCTTCCACCTTAGACCTCCGATAAAGGATCCCTCACCTCCATGGGATTTGATGATGGTTCTTCAAGGTGCCACTCAGCAACCCTTTGAACCAGCGGACAAATGCATTATGAAATTTATTTCTTGCAAAACAATATTCTTAGTAGCTATCACTTCAACAAAAAGAAATTGAGCTCCATACCTTATTGGTTGGGCCTCCTTATATTATTTTCCATAAGGACAGGATGTCTCTTTGAACCAACCTAAAGTGGCTACTGAGACTAATATTAACCAGTCCATTCAATTATCAGTCTTCTTCACCAACTTTACTAACAGAGGCAAATATATGCTGCATCTGCTGGATGTTCACAGGCAATTAATATTTTTATCTTCACAGAACAAAACAGTACAGGAAGTCTAATCAGCTTTTTGTGTCCTTTTCCCCTAATCACTTACGTCAAACAGTTTCCAAGATTACTCTAGGGAAATGGATCACTGATTGATTGTATTTCACTGATTTATTCTCAGAAAGGTCTGCAGTTGCCTTGTCCTCCTAGAGCTCATTCCACTAGATCTGTGGCTACTTCATATGCCTTTTCCTCAAGAACTTCCACTGACAATATCTGAGCTGCAGCCACTTTGTCAAACACTTGTACCTTTGCTATGCATCACAAATTAAATATTGTTTCTAGAAGTAGAGCTTCCTTTGGTTCGAGAGTGATGTGACATGTCCTTCCTTGAGAGCCTCACGAGAGTTACGCAGTTGGGGATTCTGACCCATTTGTGAGGAAGAATGAAAAGGACATAATCAGATTTACAAGCTATGTACTTGCCATAACTTGGTATCTGTGGTGTCCATTTTCATTCTTCTTCACTAGGCATTCCCCGGCCCTGTCACTCCTAGAAAGATTTGGATGACATAGGAACCTTCATGTTCCTGGTGTGAGCCTCCATCTTTCCTTGTGTCTGTTCTATTTCTATGGTACTGTAGGGATAAGGCAGCAAACACGATCTGAGGAGTTGGAGATGGAATGAGACGTTATAAGTAGAGGGAGGAGGTCAAGTTTCAGATGCAAAGTCTGTTAGATCTGGCCAAGTCGGATCCTAGACCCATTTGTATAGAAGAATGAAAATGGACAACACAGATACCAAGATGTTCATCGTGCATACAGCTGCAGTCATAACAGATGGGTTTTCCTGCCATCAGGCGGGTCCTCGGTCGGCCGAATTCCAAAGTCTAGGTCCGGCGTCAGTTGTCGTCACTTCTTCCCTGACGTCAGTGTGACAGGGGTATAAAAGAACCAGCCGACGCCATTTTCTTCAGTCTTTCTTGCCACGCGGTGCCCGAAGCAGAAGCAGTTCGCAAGTGCTGGTCAGCCGGCTCCTGAGATTACGAATATTTTTCAACCGAAGTCTTCTTGAAAGCTAAGTACCCCCGTTGGGGAACCTTTTCTTGCCTCAGACAGATGTCAGACAAAGTTAATAATTGTATTTAATGTGGGAAGCAAATACAGCATAAGGATTTTCATTCCCTCTGCATTCCTTGCTTAGGCCCAGACCACAACGTCTCGGCCTGTCGTTTTTGAGCTACATTCAACAGACGCACTATTAAGCATTGGGCAGAGTTCGCCCAACACTTTTTTGGCAAAAAAATTAATTACATTATGTCGTCGGATACTCCGACTCCAGTTTTGAGTAAAAGATGCATAGATAAGGACCGACATACGAGGTCCACGACTTCTACTGACACCACACCAAAGCCGACTTCAGGTGGTCCAGTTCTCAGTGAGGCGCCTACGCAGCCCCTGACTACCGACGACACTTCATTGGTGGTGTCTACTGTACCCGAGGTCGCAGGCTCTTCGGCCCACACCCCGACTACAGATACCAAAGCCACTCTTGGCGGTGAAACTCAGAGTTTAGACAGGTCTGCCACCTCTCAAGGTGTCTTCAGGCCTTCCTCTTCTTTTTCCATCAAGGCTTTCACTTAGTCTAAAGCAGCCATGCATACTAAAAGACATGCTCCACAGGACCCTTCTCAAGGCCCCATACCTAAAAAGCAGATGCTCAAAATGGCTGAGGATTTGATTACTCTTATCAGGGGTTCTCAGCCCCCCCCCCCCGGACAAAAGGCCTCCTCCGACCAGGCCTCCATTATTTCAGAACATTCTGAAGACCAGGAACATTCATACTCCCCTTTTGAAGATTCTGATGCAGAGGAGTCCATTCCCTCTGTCTCCCCCCCTGAGGATTACCCTTTTGGGGAAACCTTGCATAAATTGAGGGAACACTTCCACTGGGAAGGCCAAGAGTACTCAGACTCCAAGAAAAGGCTTAGGGATTTTTCTCTTGCTCCCTCAGCACAGGCCTCTGGCTATACCTCCTGTCTTAGACATTCTAGATGATGTGTATTCGGAGGCCTGCCTTAACCCAGACTCTCTACCTCCAGCCCTAGTCAAGCCTGACAGGTATTACCTGGTTCCTGACTCACACCAATTCCTATACAAAAGCCATGCGGCTGACCCAGAAACTATTTCACAGGGCCCCAAGGGAATTAAGGCCTCCACTGCTAAAAATCCATTGCCTTCAGAGAGAGAGAGAGATTCCAGAGCTTTAGAAAGGTGGGGGAAAAAGGTATACACCTCGGCCACCTTAACCATGAGGGCATTAAACTGTCAGTTCCATATGTTAAAGTACCAGCAGTTTCTGTTATCACAGTTGAGAAGCAAAATGTCACAACCTGAACAACCAGACTTGAAGGAGTTGCAGGATTTGATACATAGTGCAGAACAAGTGGATAAACATACCTTGCAATGTGGTTTTGATGCTTTAGAGGCCTCATGTAGAGCTGCTGTTACAGGATCAGTCATACATAGACATGCCTGGCTCAAAGAGCAAACCTTACCAGATCATGTCAAAGCTAAATTACTAGATGCCCCTCGGCAAAAAGATGTATTGTTTGGTGTTAAAGCTGAGGAGGTATTAAAGAAAATGGAGGAAAAGGCAAAATCAATGCAAACAGTGAAAGATTTCCTACAGGTACAACCTCCACGTTTCAGTAGAAATTGGCCTTCCAAAAATTGGTCCTTTCCAGCCACGGACAGACCCCAAAGAGGTAGATAAAGGCGCCCGAGGGGCAGAGGGCAATCTCAAGGATCGTTTAGAGGCAGACAATGGCAAGCACCTACACAAAGAGGTGGTGAGGATAGTTCACAGCCATTCAGAAAGCAGACCCAATGACTTTCCCCTTTGCATGCCAAGCAAGGCTCAAATGGCAGCACCTTTAGGCGGAAAACTGGCATTATTTTCGAAAAATTGGCATATTGTCACAAAAGACAAATGGATCCTGGACATTATAGACAGAGGCTACAGATTCCACTTTCACACCCTTCCGAAAATGAGAGGCATGCCAAACCTGCCACACAATCAAAGGGCAGAGGCACAAAAACAAATTTCAGATCTCATGGACATGAAAGCTATTCAAGAGGTACCTGCACAAGAACAGGGTCAAGGTTTTTATTCCAGACTATTCATGGTACCAAGGAAGGGAAAAGATTGGAGTCCTATTTTGGACCTATCCATCCTAAACACATTTTTACGCGTGCCAAAATTCAAGATGCTCACATTACAGCAGCTTCTTCCCATGCTAGGCAAGGAGTCTTGGCTGGTAACATTGGACCTCAAGGAGGCATACCTGCATGTCCCAATCAGACAAGATTGCAGAAGATACCACAGATTTCTTGCAGGTTCAACCCATTATCAATTCTCTGCATTGCCCTTTGGCTTATCTACTGTGCCCAGAGTGTTCACGAAATGCCTGGCATCAGTAATTGCCTACTGCAGACTTCAAGGGATACAAATATACCCATATTTGGACGACTGCCTGATCCAAGCGGACAGCAAGCACATACTTCTGAAACATCTGGCTTTTGTAATAATGTTGTTGAATTCTCTGGGATACACAGTCAACAAAAAGAAATCAAGTCTAATACCCTCTCAAACAATAATTTTCCTGGGTGCCAGCTTGGATACAAACACCCAGATGGCCTACCTCATGCCAGAGAAACAAGGGCAACTAACTCAATACTTCAGAAAACTGGCAACTTTCACCAGGCTAACTGCAAGGAAAATCCTGCAGGCTCTGGGATTCATGGCATCTTGCATCCTACTAATCCCATGTGCAAAGCTGCATATGAGGAAACTTCAGTGGTACCTAAAAAACCTATGGTCTCAACACAGCCACAGTTTGGAAACAATAATACCACTGATTCCATGTCTTCAAAAGGAATTTCTGTGGTGGGCTCAAGCATGCCAAAGAAACACAGGTCTCCCATTCTGCAAGCCTCAAGCAAATCAAGTCATCACAACAGACGCCTCGGACTACGCCTGGAGGGCGCACATGACAGATCGGTGCATTCAGGGCAAATGGTCCCAAAAAGAAAAGCACCTACACATCAATCAAAAGGAAATGCTAGCAGTAATAAATGCTATTATAGCTTTCAAAGACCTACTGCACCCAGGTCAGCTATTGATAAGGACAGACAACACCACAGTAATGTGGTACATAAACAAACAGGGAGGAACCCATTCATACCCCCTATGCAGGCTGGCCATGTCTCTTTGGAACACGGCTCTGGAATTACAAATCGAACTTCAAGCACAGTACTTGCCAGGCAAGGAAAACACGCTGGCAGACAACCTAAGCAGAAATGTGACAGATCCACACGACTGGAAGTTGCATCCTCAAGTTTTTACAAAGATATTTCAAGCATGGGGAAGGCCAGACATAGATCTCTTTGCCTCCCACAAAAATCACCATTTGCCAAAATTCTGCTCAAGGACCTTTCATCCACAGGATTGGAAAGTGGACGCACTCTCTTTCAGTTGGACAACAATGACAGTTTATGCCTTTCCACCTCTTCCTCTGCTGCCCAAAGTTCTATTAAAAACCAGAGCAGACAGACCAAAGATGATTCTCATTGCTCCAGACTGGCCAAGACACCACTGGTACCCACTCCTGAGGAGCCTGACGCATTCCCCACCATGGATCCTGCCTCTAATGCCTCTTCTACTGACTCAGCACAACTTCAAAACTCTTCACAGTCAGCTGAAAACACTCAATCTAGCCGCATGGAAGATTCCTTAAATTCACAACAGACCCTACTCTCCAAGGAGGTGCAGGATGTCATTTTGGAGGCCAGAAGGCCTTCTACTAGAAAAGCCTACTCCGCAAAATGGAAACGGTTTTGTGCCTGGAATGAGAAAAAGGGTCAGAATCCTGGAATACTGAATTTACCTCAAATATTACAGTACCTAGCTGAGATGCTAAGCAGTGGACTTTCATTCTCCTCCATCAAAATCCATGCCTCAGCCATTTCTGCAGAATACAACACTGATCCTCCTTTATTCTTTCACCCCCTCTTAAGGCAGTTCCTCAGAGGGGCTAAGAATATAAAACCCCCAAGGAAACAACCAGTACCTGCTTGGGACCTCAATTTCATTCTAGAAAAACTGACCTTGCCTCCTTTTGAGCCAGCTGCTTCAACAGAACTGCAATGTTTGTCCTGGAAAACAGCCTTCCTTCTGGCCATCACCTCAGCTCGCAGGGTATCGGAACTACAAGCACTCATGGCTGTGCAGCCTTTCATTATTTTCCATCAGGGCAGAGTTTCCTTATGAACCAATCCGTCCTTTATGCCAAAGGTAGTATCCAGGGTAGCCTTGAATCAGGCTATCCACTTACCTACCTTTTACCCTAATCCTCAAAACAAAGGGGAGAGACTACTACATTCCTTGGACATTCACAGACAGCTGCGTTATTATTTGGACAGAACAAAGCCTTTCAGAAAATCAGAGCAACTGTTTGTGTCCTATGCTACAGGAGCTCAAGGGAAGCCAATTTCCAAACAGACAATCTCAAAATGGATAGCCCACTGCATACGCTTTTGTTATTCTTTTCATGGTAAAACTGTACCTGCAGGCATCAGATCTCACTCCACAAGGGCCACAGCTACCTCTGCAGCTTTCCTCAGGGGGGTTCCTACCAAAGATATTTTGGAAGCAACCACTTGGAGTTCTGTACATACCTTCTCCAAACACTATCACCTACCATTATACTCCAAATCTAGAGCAGGCTTTGCCACTGCAGTCTTGCAGGGCATCCTGGCTCCTCCTAGTTCCACCTAGTGCCTACCACCCTTTTTTAGCTTTGGGATTCTACCCATCTGTTATGACTGCAGCTGTATGCACGATGAACATAGTACAGTTTTGTACCTACCATAAATGTAGATGTTCAAGTGCTAATACAGCTGCAGTCCAGGTTTCCCTCCCTCCTTCCCCTCTTGGGACAGGCCTAATGGCTAACACCTCCTCATACAACCTGAATGGGGTATTCGTTTATGGTGTATTTGCTTGCAACTACTGTTTTTTGATTATATTGCATTGCATTATTACATAAATTTATGTATTGCCTTCCTTCTGGGGGCACCTGACATCTGGGGCAAGAAAAACTGAAGAAAATGGCATTGGCTGGTTCTTTTATACCCCTGTCGCACTGACATCAGGGAAGAAGCGACAACAACCGACGCCGGACCTAGACTTTGGAATTCGGCCGACCAAGGACCCGCCTGACAGCAGGAAAACCCATCTGTTATGACTGCAGCTGTATTAGCACTCGAACATCTACATTTATGGTAGGTACAAAACTGTACTTTATGGTAAGTTTTTGTTAAATTGCTTCCTCAGTATCTCTTAAAAAAAAAAGACAATGATATGAATTAGGTCATCTACTTTGTGCAGTATTTTCTTGAACATTAATCCATCTCGGTGAGTGCATTTGCAACCGACTTTTTCTTTGTTTGCAGTACACATTACCCCTTGGGATGTCACTTGTATGCTGTGACTAGTTTGTTTTATGTGACAAAGTGTCAAAGACATTGTTAGAGATCAGTTAGCAGGAAGGAAGGATAGTTTATCTTTGTCTTTTCCTTAAAACTTGATGTTTGTTTTTAAACATATTGTACAGTACAGAAAAAATGTATCATAAGGCTTAAAGAGTTATCATTATTTTGTGTTTCATAATAGATTGCTTAAAGGTGATCTCTGCCTGATCTGTAAGGCAATGTCTGGTGTGTGTGTCTGTGTCTCTGTGTGTGTGTCTCGGTGTCTGTGTGTGTCTTTGTCTGTGTGTGTGTGTGTGTGTGTGTGTGTGTGTGTGTGTGTGTGTGTATATATATATATATGTTTGTACATATATATATATATATATATATATATATATATATATATATATGTGCATGCATACATGGAATTACAGCATAATGAGTCCATTAATGAGAATGTGGGTTTCTTGGATGTGATGTCAGCTCAGTGCTGTCTAATAGTAAAATCGTAGCACCTTGTTGCAGTTTTCTTAATTAGTCTCATCATTGTAAGCATCTCTTTTTCATGAGATTTTTTTCCCCTAGGCCAATTTGCCTCTGCTACAGCGGGAGCTCCTACATTGTGCACGACTTGCCAAACAGAACCCAGCTCAGTACCTAGCACAGCATGAACAGTTACTTCTGGATGCCAGCACCACCTCACCCATCGACTCCACTGAGTTGCTGCTTGACGTGAATGAGAACGGGAAGCGGCGAACTCCAGACAGGTGAGGGAGAGTTTGTAGAAAAGTTGACAATTGTAGCCATTTCTCCCACAAGATGTTTTTATGATGACTGCTCTCAAGTTTTTCATGACTTATTTCCTGCTTTACTTTACTCGTAGTTTGTTCCTTCTAGGTAGACTGTGAGAAAAGAAGTTTGTGAATAGAGCAGAAATGCTTCTAACCCTGCTCTTTAGTCAAAATTTCTACAGTTCACTGACAGTTTTACACTTACAAGATGAGAAACTTGGTCTTTCGCTGACATTATATCCATTATCTAAACATCTGCATGACACTATTTTGAAGTGTAAGCCTTGTTTGGCTGTGTTAAGTTCCTGGCAGCTAACTTAAGACTTACAGGCTTCAGAATTAGCTCAAAATCAATTAAATAGCAGATACATTTTTTACTTACCTGGTCTATCTATACAGCTAGCAGCTAACAGAAGTAATACCACATGCAACTTGTCAGTTTATTTCTTGAAAAGCAGTAGCGAGTGTACAGTTTTGTCACTATATTGCTGTATATCATGTTTGATCAACGTCTGTTGATGTCTTACTTCAGGGGGGCCCTTCAGGGGGGCCCTTTGCAGGAAGTGAATGTTGACACTTTTCTTGAACACCGTGTCCTTTTGTATTCAATAGCTTAAGGGCCAGTGCACCTCCCAGCATTATATATTATAATGATAAGTAATGTGTCCCGGAGGTGTTCTCATTCCTATGCCCTCCATTTTATTTCAGTGTCTTGAAGTATGGATCCTGCTCCTGCTCTTTTCGTAAGAAAATTTCAGATTTTCAGATAGGGACGTAAAAGAAAACAGACTTTCAAAGTGTTCCTGTGGTCATCAGCTGAAAAGTCAGGACCCAGACTGGCAGTGCTAACTGAAAGAGGAGCACACTGTGCAGTAATTCCCTAAGTACAGTAGTAAAGCTGTGCTACCTGATGGATGATATGTGAAGGAATTGGTCTGTATTAACGTTGCAGGATTATTGGGTAGGCCTCTCTGCATGATCGTGTACAGGATTTGAGAAAGGAGAAGGTAAGGTAACATGAGCCTAGCCAGTAGGAGAAGCTTTTTGTGTCTCCCCTCTGTGTGGCCTGTTTTGCAGGATATGAGCTTGCCCTTTTCTTTTAATGACACTAACTATCCCATCATTAGCTGAGTGGAAAATAAAGGCATGATAGATTATCTCAAGCAAACATTTTTTGAGTGAATACTAGAATCTGAGTGCTAGCAATCTGAACCTGAAGCATGCCAGTCATAATGATAGCAGGATGTGGGCTCTGGGTCCTCAAGTGAGACTGTAGAGGTTGTACTTTTACCTAGAGAGCCTTCTTGTGCTCCCTGTTGAATCCTTAATTTACCAGAAAGAATATAGCTTGCACCCACTTCCCTTCAGTGACTGAATGGCCTGGGATCATCCCTAGGTAAACCAAGTACACTGGAACAGTCAACAAATAACAAATCTAGCAAGCCACACAGTCCGTTCCAGTAAATCTCCTCCAAGCACCAGCACACCACAAATCCAACGATGTAGAGTTGATAAAAATGATTTTAATTTTCCAAATAACAGTTAAGCGCTTTCATCTTACAAAGACTTTATCAGAACTGTTCTGATGAAGTCTTTGTAAGATGAAAGCGCTTAACTGTTATTTGGAAAATTAAAATCATTTTTATCAACTCTACATCGTTGGATTTGTGGTGTGCTGGTGCTTGGAGGAGATTTACTGGAACGGACTGTGTGGCTTGCTAGATTTGTTATCATCCCTAGGTAGCTGGACCAACACGTGCTCTTCACTTCCTGGTGGAAGTTGATCATACAGATGTGGGAGAACACCCACAGGAAGTACAATGTGAAACTTGATTATGGTCCTTTGCAGCCTTTCCTACACTATGTACCACATCCATCACACAGTTTCCCTCATATCTGGGGTCTGATATCCACCCCGTACTTGGTGGTCTCTTGCCTTTCTCCTGTAACATTGAGTGAATGCTGGCTGTATTGTACTGGACCCAGCTTTTGCAGGCAAGAGTATCCTGCATTCCACCCCCCAACCCTCGAGTCCTCCTGGATTCGAAAATGTACAGAAATAGAAGTATTTAATCTGTAAGACAAATAAGGATAAGAAGTCTTCCTTTCTTTCAAGTGCATCCCCTTATGTTCCCCTCTTTGGAGAAATTCTTAAGCTGTTAATGGTCTCTGTGAACTACCCTGCAGTTTTTTTGACCTTCTCCATAAAAGATACTGGAGGAAGGATGGAAATCCAAGGCCTTTCCTCCTTGTGCAAATATTTTGACCCTTCAGCTCTAAAAAGAAAATAAACATGAGAGTGCAGTGCTACCTTTTTGAAGCACTCTGGGACATATTCCTGTGTAACATATTTTGGTCTATCTTAGGGTCCCAGAGACCACAACACTTTCACTCTTTCCTGAAAGCTATGGATTCCAAAGCTTCAGATAGTGTGAGTATGTTGGTATTCCTTTGTCATTGTAGACCTCAGGGCAGCACTGAATTGGCTGTCTCACCTTTACAATTTTCCAGTTCATCTGTCATGAATGATGCTACAGAACTCCCTTATTGATTGTAAGCTTAAGGACTCTCCAGAGAAGACCTCTGTGACAGCTTCCACTGTGGCACCTATATTGCTTTTGCATAATTGACTTTGCTGACTCAGTGGATAAGACAGTATAATCCTGAACATGTCTGCACAAGATGGTGTAGCTTAGGTTGTAAGGCAAGCCATTCTGTTTGCTCTTTTCAAATAAATCTTATTTGGATATGTTTACAAGATATAACTGAAGAGCTGCAGAAGA